>NC_053159.1:104250445-104362945 GCF_016835505.1 Polypterus senegalus | reverse complement strand
CATTCACTTTGCCTGTTTTCTTAATTATAAAGCCATTCTGGGAGTACATGCAAGATATCATTTAATTAGACTTTCTGCTCCTTGTTCTGTTATTATGGATGGATGGTAATTAAGTACATCTTCTGTGCACTGACGAGGATTAGAACGTCTTAATCCCTCAACTTTTTAATATTTTATTAAGAAATACTTAATGAAGAATACATGCACAGGTGAAAACAGTACAAAGTTAGGTGGCCAGCTGTTGCCTATCCTGTTATTCACGCCTCATTATTAGTTTCCTGCCGGTTAAGAAAAAACTGACCAATGTAAATGCAATCGACTGATCAGTATACGCAATGAAAACAAGAGCCATCATTATCAAAACCAAAGAAAAAAGTCACATACTTGTAATTTCTGACATTACAGGCAGAGCTGAAGTGGCAGCTAATTAAACATGGAATGACATCGAGTGAAGGAACTGGTCCTGATCTGCCTGATCCTGTCACAGTATGGGATGCCTTTAAGGGTAACAACGCAGTTTTTGCTCCTCTCCTTCCAGCTCCTTGGTATTGCCACATTGTTTTTTGGGGTTTGGTAACCACCGGAGTACACGATAATCCAGCCTGTTACTCTGAAGATAACATGTTCACATTATTCAGGGAAGTTAACAATATCACTGCAGTTTTTAGTTTTATTTTTAAATTCTTTCACAGTTAAGAGTCTTACAAGACAATGTTAACTATAAACTCAAGATGGACACTGTCCTCATCTGCTGCAATGTACACTTGCCAATTGCTGAATGCTCTCCAGGTTTTTCTGGACTTTTTTGCTGCCTCCTTGGGATTCCATTACCTTCTAGTACTGTAGTTGTGTTATCTGCGCACTTCACAGGTTTACTCACTAGATCTGAATTCCTTTCATTAATGCAAATTAGAACGTACTGTAGTAGAGTCCAAGTGCGTACTGATGAGCAGTGGTCCGTTTGTAAATGAGCAGGTAATGGAGCTCAAGAAGAGCGGTGCACTGCTATCAACACTGCAATCCATCATGGTCCTAATATATCCGTGACATCAGTTACTGTGTCATTGATATCTCACAGTCAAATGTTTCCACTTTGCACCACAACCATGTTGGAGTTTTCGCCCTCCTCACCCTTGTCTGATGTTTCTCCATCCTCACTGCCTCGCTCCTGCTTCTTTAATCTCTCATCCTCCATGTCAGCATCCACACCAGCTGCATAAAACACAGCTTATTTACTTTTATTTTTTTATAACTACACCGACTTGACTTATTTATTTGGATTTGTGTGGCTTCGTGTTTTTTGCACCTCTTTTCTAGTCAAGTCGGATTTATTTATAAAAGCATATTTAAAACAGATGTTGAGCCAAAGGGTGTTACTGAGGGGCAATAAAATGAACAGACTATCAGCAATACTGGAAGAACAATCAATTAAGAACATCCCCACACAGTGAAAGGCAGAAGAGTAGAAGTCAGTCTTAAGCCGAGTTTTAAAAATCACAACAAAGGTAGAAGACCTGATGTGGAGAAGCAGATGACCCCAAAGCCTAGAAGTAACAACTGAGAAAGCTTCATCTCCCTTAGCTGACATTTTGGAACTACGTCAATGTCCTTAGTGCTGAGTAGGAATAAAGGAGATTACAGCAAAATCATGCAAGGCTTAAAAGACGTTTTTTCACATCGGCCAATCAAAAACAGACAGGCATTTCATTTACATGGCTACTTTTCTAAAGTCTGTGCAGCGGACTTTATTTATTTAAACAACATAAAAAAAAAAAATCAAAGTAGAAATATTTGATGTAGATTTTGGGATCGAACACAAATGAGGTGCCGCACTTCACGTGAAGTTTGCCTCTCTTCTCAGTTCTCTTTGTGTCGGGGCTTTTAACCAACTGAATTACAGCTTTGAGATTCACCTTTAACGGCAAAAGTTAATAGCTTTCAAACAATGTACTAAATGCTCTTTGAAGGACTGTTTAAAATGATGTTATAGTTGCCTATTTAGTAAACACTAATTTCACTTTTCATTATACTCTAATAGGTATTTTGATTGTTATTCTTATAGAAATACTTTCTCAGCGTACTTCTTATACAGGGTGACACAGAAAAACGGGAACTTTTGAAAAACCCAATAAAAATAGAAGAAATCCAACAAAACAGTTTTATTGACAGCAAGTGAACCACTACAACTTGCCTTTTAAGAGACAGTAATCCAAATTATCAATGTCTGAAAATTACGTCCTGTAGATGGCGTCCTCCTGTAACGCATGCATTCTTCCAATCTGCTGTTGAGGTTCCCCATTGATCGCTGCAACATCTCAGCTGGGATACCATGAATTTCGTCTTAAATTCTTTGTTTCAGTTCATTCAGTGTCCTTGGCCGAGTCGTGTAGACCCGACTCTTAAGGTAGCTCCACAAGACAAAGTCACAAACGGACAAATCCGGTGATCTTGAGGGCCAGGGAATGTCACCGAATCTTGAGATGACAGGGTTACTGAACAAGTCTCACACAACTGCCATTTATTGCCTTGCACTTGATTACTAAATGACTAAATGGCGAGACTGTTTACAGCTCAAGGTCCTGTTCCGCAGTGCTGCCAACTGTACATGGCTGCCACTACGCATTTCAAAAGTTCCCGTTTTCCTGTGTCACCCTGTATAATGTAATATGAAGCAAAGATAAGATTTGCAGGTCCATACCTAGCGGGGTCACGTGTGTTTCCTGAATTGTGTCATGCCTTGATTTCCAGGCGTGTATACTCGCTGAGCAACAGCAGACCATCACCCAACCTTTGCCTCTTTCAATATAAAATGGGAACTTGGAGGCTTAATCTGAGTGACCTGCTATAATCCATCTTTAGCTTTGACTACTTGGCTTAATCTCAGAATTTTGAGCACTTCTGTCATTACTTTCTGTATAACATAAAAATAAAAAAAAGGAGGGGGAAATCAATAATCAAAGGCTAAATCAATGTGACAATTGTCAGGATCCCCCTTCCAGAGTTGAAGTGGTAAATCAGCATTCACATTTATCCCTACTGCCACAGGAGTACACATTGAGGCGTATCTGGAAGCCATCTTATGAACTGAAGATAACATTGGTTATCAGGTTCTTGCGCCATCGCATGTGATTGTTGAAACAGGTTTACTAATGGTTGAAAACATCCATTCATTTTATTAATCAGATGTTACATTAGGAGGGACTGCAAGGCCGAGCCTCTCCAGGCTTTAAAACTGATAAACACCAGAAGAGCTGCTAGTCCTTCACATTTGCACACTGTCAGCTGCCTGACACACGGAGAGACCTGCTTTGATATTTAAATCTTCAGATAAAGGAGCTTGCATTTCTTGTGCTTGTGCCCAATCTTTTCAGCTTCTATCTTTTAATACAAAAACATGTGCGATATGTTCATTTGGACCACTTGCAATTTCACGCACATTTTCATTTTTTATATACCTGTGCAAGGTCTTAAATGATGCTTTATTGATTTATGTTCTATTATAATATTAGTAATAGTCTGTCTTAACTTCCAGTGTAATCATTTTTTTGAGTTTCACTCTTAACCTATTTTTTGCACCCAGTTCATTTGTCCTCATTTGTTTGTCAGGAATGGGTCCTTCAGACAACGTATCAAACGGCAGCAATACCACAGTATTGTTAGATTTCCAATGCTTGAGAAATCCTGCATTCTAAAGCCCCAATAAGGTGTTTTCCGACTGCATAGAGCACAAAATGGGCCAAAATTGCATTCTTCAAAAGCTAAAAAGTAGTGACATGATACAGTTTACTACAAGGAGAGGAGAGAAGTGGAGTGGATAGACGCAGGACCTGAGGGGCCTCACACCACAGTTGAGGATGGGACTCGAGCAGCGTGTGGCTCTGCGCCAGGCTGGTAGGTAGGGAGGCTACAAGTGAAGACTCATTGGGTCTCATTTGTCATATTCATCTGCAACTTCAACACCAAAGTGTTATGAGACACTGCCAGAGTCTGCACAAGAGATCACACAGACAATAATTAGGAAGTGAAAGAATTCGGAGATTCAGGCTGGGGGGATATGAAAGAAATAAAGGAGGGTTTGAATGAAACAAAGGGTATAAATGAAATAAAGGAACAGGTGAAAGAAGAAATAAAATGTTTAGCTAAATGTTTTAAAAAAAAAAGGGAAAAACTGAAGAGTAAAACATATACAGTGCATCCGGAAAGTATTCACAGCGCATCACTTTTTCCACATTTTGTTATGTTACAGCCTTATTCCAAAATGGATTAAATTCATTTTTTTCCTCAGAATTCTACACACAACACCCCATAATGACAACGTGAAAAAAGTTTACTTGAGATTTTTGCAAATTTATTAAAAATATAAAAATTGAGAAAGCACGTGTACATAATTATTCACAGCCTTTGACATGGAGCTCAAAATTGAGCTCAGGTGCATCCTGTTTCCCCTGATCATCCTTGAGATGTTTCTGCAGCTTAATTGGAGCCCACCGGTGGTAAATTCAGTTAATTGGACATGCGTTGGAAAGGCACACACCTGTCTATATAAGGTCCCACAGTTGACAGTTCATGTCAGAGCACAAACCAAGCATGAAGTCAAAGGAATTGTCTGTAGACCTCCGAGACAGGATTGTCTCGAGGCACAAATCTGGGAAAGGTTACAGAAAAACTTCTGCTGCTTTGAAGGTCCCAATGAGCACAGTGGCCTCCATCATCTGTAAGTGGAAGAAGTTCAAAACCACCAGAGCTGGCCGGCCATCTAAACTGAGCGATCGGGGGAGAAGAGCCTTAGTCAGGGAGGTGACCAAGAACCCGATGGTCACTCTATCAGAGCTCCAGAGGTCCTCTGTGGAGAGAGGAGAACCTTCTAAAAGGACAACCATCTCTGCAGCAATCCACCAATCATGCTTGTATGATAGAGTGGCCAGACGGAAGCCACTCATTAGTAAAAGGCACATGGCAGCCCGCCTGGAGTTTGCCAAAAGGCACCTGAAGGACTCTCAGACCATGAGAAACAAAATTCTCTGGTCTGATGAGACAAAG
The DNA here is from genome assembly GCF_016835505.1 of Polypterus senegalus. Taxonomy (NCBI): domain Eukaryota; kingdom Metazoa; phylum Chordata; class Cladistia; order Polypteriformes; family Polypteridae; genus Polypterus; species Polypterus senegalus. The sequence continues at coordinate 104,357,905 of NC_053159.1, read as the reverse complement.
ATTGAACTCTTTGGTGTGAATGCCAGAAGTCACGTTTGGAGGAAACCAGGCACCGCTCATCAGCAGACCAATACCATCCCCACAGTGAAGCATGGTGGTGGCAGCATCATGCTGTGGGGATGTTTTTCAGCGGCAGGAACTGTGAGACTAGTCAGGATAAAGGGAAAGATGACTGCAGCAATGTACAGAGACATCCTGGATGAAAACCTGCTCCAGAGCTCTCTTGACCTCAGACTGGGGCGACAGTTCATCTTTCAGCAGGACAACGACCCTAAGCACACAGCCAAGATATCAAAGGAGTGGCTTCAGGACAACTCTGAATGTCCTTGAGTGGCCCAGCCAGAGCCCAGACTTGAATCCGATTGAAGATCTCTGGAGAGATCTTAAAATGGCTGTACACCGACGCTTCCCATTCAACCTGATGGAGCTTGAGAGGTGCTACAAAGAGGAATGGGCGAAACTGGCCAAGGATAGGTGTGCCAAGCTTGTGGCATCATATTCAAAAAGACCTGAGGCTGTAATTGCTGCCAAAGGTGCATCGACAAAGTATTGAGCAAAGGCTGTGAATACTTATGTACATGTGGAAAAAGTGATGCGCTGTATGACTGGTTCGCAACTCTAATAATGGGAAGTAAATGTTACAGATTGAGAGATTGAAGAGATTAAACACTGTAAAAACTGAAATGAAAATTAATTAGAGTAAGTTGGGATTCTGAAGGTTGATCCGAAAGAAAACCATTTCAGAATACTTGGAACTCCTTAGGGTCAGAATGTGGAAATCCTTTACCAAAATACTTTTGGAATACTGTCTAATTTGCCTGTTATTCCATGCCAGAGAGGAGAGATTGTTTTAAGAACAATTGGATTTACAGTACACCTTTCCAGACTTTTCCGTCATAATAATAATAGCATGCAAAGCTATTAAGCAGCGAATGGGTGCTATCAGCATCTGTTGTAGTCCTACCTTCAGAGCTAAACTAAAGGTCATGGCTGAAGATTACACATGTCAAAGTCAAACTTTATTGTCATCTCAACCATATACAAGTATACAGATAGACGAAATTGCGAAGCTCACGGTCCACAGTGTAACAACACGAAGTGCAAATAATAAATTAAAAATAGAATTAAAATTTTAAATTAAAACACAAACAAGACATTGTTCAAAGACAAGACAAAGAAGTAGCAGCAATATTGATGTGTAGTTAGCAATATGAACATTGATGCAATGTATGTATGGTATTTGCAATCTAGATACATAAATATAGTCAATAGATATGTAATATAATAAATAAATAATAGATATAGATAATACAGAAATTATCAGTGTATGATAATAGTTGTTTAAGACATGTGTGAACAAGGACAGGTCAGAATGTTTCACAGCAGAAGGATATCGAGAGTGTCCAAATCATTAAAGGTCAGTATGAGATTTTCAGTTCTTTTCTACATGCCCACTTGTCTTTGTCAGGAAAGTGGCTTGCATGTATAAAAGTTCTGTTTTTAGAGGTGGTTGAAGCAGTGTGGAAGATTCCAGGGGGCAGCATGGTGTTAAGGAGTCTGATAGCTTGGGGGTAAAAACTCTCCTGCAGCCTGGCAGATCTGGCTTTGGTGCTGCAGTATCTTCTCTTGGATGGCAGAAGTGTGAAAAGTCCATGTGAGGGGTGTAAGTGGTCCTGCACTATCCTGCAGGCCTTGCGTTTGTAAAATATGTCCTGTAGTGAAGGGAGAGGCACCCCAATAATGTTCTCTGCTGTCTTCACTATCCTTTGCAGGCGCTTGCGGTCAGATATGTTGCAGTCGCCATACCAGACAGTGATGCAGCTGGTCAGAACACTCTCAATGGTGCCTCTGTAGTACATGGTGAGGATGGAATTGGGAAGACTTGCTTGCTTCAGCCGCCTCAGGAAGTGTAGTCTCTGCTGGACTTCCTTGATTAGTGATGAGGTGTTATGTGTCCATGTAAGTTCCTCAGTTATGTGCACACTGAGGAACTTGGCACTCCTAACAGTCTCCATATCTAAACCGTTGATGCTGAGTGGGATGTGGACAGGGTATGATTTTCTGAAGTCCACGATTATTTCTTTTGTCTTGTCAACATTGAGAGATAGATTGTTGTCTTCCCACCATGCAGGCAACCTTTCCACCTCATCTCTGTATGCTGTTTCATCATCCCTGCTTATCAGTCCCAGCACCGTTGTATCATCCGCAAACTTGATGGTGTGGTTGGTGTTGTGCGTGGCTGTGCAGTCGTGAGACAGCAGGATGAACAGCAGTGGACTAAGCAAACAGTCCTGCGGTGCTGCAGTGCTCAGTGTGATGTTGCTGGAGGTGTTGCAGTCCATCCAAACTGACTGGGGCCTCTCTGTCAAGAAGTTCAGGATCCAGTTGCATAGGGTGGTGTTCAGGCCCAACCTGCTCAGTTTTACAACCAGCTTTTGAGGGATGATTGTGTTGAAGGCAGAGCTAAAGTCTATGAATAGCATCCTGACATATGTGTCTTTTTTATCCAGATGTGTCAGGGAGAGGTGAAGGGCAGAGCATATGGCATCCTCAGTTGACCTGTCTGAGCGGTATGCAAACTGAAGAGGGTCAAGGTAGGCAGGGAGATTAGTCTTCATGTGTGACATGACTAACCTTTCGAAGCACTTCATTATGATTGGCGTGAGTGCAACTGGTCGGTAGTCATTCAAGCAAGTCACTGATGACTTCTTCGCCACTGGTATGATGGTGGTTGACTTGAAGCATGCTGGGACTGAGGACCGGCTCAGAGATGTGTTGAAAATGTCTGTGTGGACACCAGCCAGTTGACTGGCGCATTCTTTGAGCACACAACCAGGTATGTTGTCAGGTCCTGCAGCCTTGCGTGGATTGACTCTGGATAGAGTCCTCTTCACGTCAGTTATGGGGAGACAGAGTACCTGGTCAGTGGAAGGAGGTGTTGCTTTTCTTTCAGGCTCTTTGTTCTGCGCCTCAAACCCTGTGAAGAAGTTGTTCAGCTCTTCCGGAAGGGAGGCATCACCATTGCTGCTGTGTGGGTTGGGCTTGTAGTTTGTAATTGTCTGAACGCCCTGCCACATACGACGTGTGTCTCTGGTGCTGCTGAATTGTTTGCTAATCCTCTGCGTGTATGCCCACTTAGCTCTCCTTATAGCGCGAGACAGGTTGGCTCTGGTCACCCTGTCGGCGGCCTTGTCTCCAGATCATAAGGCTGCATTTCCAATCTTGAGCAGCTTGTGCACTTCTCTCGTCATCCAGGGCTTTTGGTTAGCTCTTGTTGTAACATCCTTGGTAACAGTATACAGTATATGAATAGACAGAGAAGATGTTTAAAAGACTTAAAAAATATTTTACAACCTGAATTGGGTCCAATCAAAGACTGAAACAAAGAATATGAATAGACATGCATAAGTAAGCCCTGGACACTTAATCTGTTTTCTAACATGTGTCCCACAAGTGTATAATGACAGGAGATTTTAATTGTGCATTAAGAACTTCTTTAGAAAGGTCAGCACCAACTTCTGTTCATCCAACCATCCATCTTCTTCCGCTTATCCGAGGTCGGGTCGCGGGGGCAGCAGCTTAAGCAGAGAGGCCCAGATTTCCCTCTCCCCAGCCACTTCTTCTAGCTCTTCCGGGAGAATCCCGAGGCATTCCCAGGTCAGCCGGGAGACATAGTCCCTCCAGCGTGTCCTGAGTCTTCCCCGGGGCCTCCTCCCAGTTGGACGTGCCCAGAACATCTCGCCAGGGAGGCGTCCAGGAGGCATCCTGATCAGATGCCCGAGCCACCTCATCTGACTCCTCTCGATGCGAAGGAGCAGCAGCTCTACTCTGAGCTCCTCCCGGATGACTGAGCTCCTCACGCTATCTTTAAGGGAAAGCCCAGACACCCTGTGGAGGAAACTCATTTCAGCCACTTGTATTCACGATCTCATTCTTTCGGTCACTACCCATAGCTCATGACCATAGGTGAGGGTAGGAACGTAGATCGACTGGTAAACTGAGAGCTTTGCCTTACGGCTCAGCTCCTTTTTCACCACGACAGACCGATACTGAGCCTGCATCACTGTGGATGCCGCACCGATCCGCCTGTCGATCTCACGCTCCATTCTTCCCTCACTCGTGAACAAGACCCCGAGATACTTGAACTCCTCCACTTGGGGCAGGATCTCTCCCCCAACCCTGAGAGGGCACTCCACCCTTTTCCAGCTGAGGACCATGGTCTCGGATTTGGAGGTGCTGATTCTCATCCCAGCCACTTCACACTCAGCTGCGAACCGTTCCAGAGAGAGCTGAAGATCACGGCCTGATGAAGCAAACAGAACAACATCATCTGCAAAAAGCAGTGACCCAATCCTGAGTCCACCAAACCATACCCCCTCAACACCCTAGCTGCGCCGACAAATTCTGTCCATAAAAGTTATGAACAGAATCGGTGACAAAGGGCAGCCCTGGCGGAGTCCAGCTCTCATTGGAAACGGGTTCGACTAACTGCCAGCAATGCGGACACCGGTTGTACAGGGACCGAACTTATCAGGGGGTCCGGTACCCCATACTCCCGGAGCATCCCCCACAGGATTCCCCTGAGGGACACGGTTGAACGCCTTTTCCATGTCCACAAAACACATGTAGACTGGTTGGACAAACTCCCATGCACCCTGCTAAGGGTGTAGAGCTGGTACACTGTTCCACGACCAGGACGAAAACCACACTGTTCCTCCTGAATCCGAGGTTCGACTATCCGACAGACCCTCCTCTCCAAAACCCTGGAATAGACTTTTCCAGGGAGGCTGAGGAGTGTGATCCCTCTGTAGTTGGAACACACCCTCTGGTCCCCCTTCTTAAAGAGGGGGACCACCACCCCCAGTCTGCCAATCCAGAGGCACTGTCCCCGATGTCCATGTGATTTTGCCGAGACGTGTCAACCAAGACAGTCCTACAAGATTCAGAGCCTTGAAAAACTCTGGGCGTATCTCATCCAACCCCGGGGCACTGCCACCAAGGAGTTTTTTGACCACCTCGGTGACCTCAGTCCCAGAGATGGGGGAGCCCACCTTGAAGACGCCAGGCTCTGCTTCCTCATTGAAAGGGATGTTAGTGGGATTGAGGAGGTCTTCGACCCACAACGTCCCGAGTCGAGGTCAGCAGCGCACCATCCCCACCATATACGGTGTTGACACTGCACTTCTTCCCCCTCCTGAGATGCCGGATGGTGGACCAGAATCTCCTCAAAGCCGTCCGAAAGTCGTTCTCCATGGCCTCCCCAAACTCCTCCCACACCCGAGTTTTTGCCTCAGCAACCACCGAAGCCGCATTCCGCTTGGCCTGCCAGTACCTATTAGCTGCCTCTAAAGTCTCACAGGACAAATACAATATAATATTATATAACTTAATATTTAAATTTAGCATTTAAAACTGCCTGTCACACCTCTACACCCACATTCAATACAATATTCCTGTTCCTAAACCTCACTCTTTGATTAATCAGTTCTTTCTGATAATTGCTTACTACCCTGTGTTAGAACAGGGGTTCCCAAACTTTTCAGCTCACGACCACCAAAATAACCGTGCGAGTGACTCGTGACCCCCACTATCCTCGGAAGTGGTTAAAATATACAAATGTTGCGCGCAACGGTGCACATGCGCCAATAGGCCTATCCAAACATGAGCATGACAACACGAAAGAACACAATGGTCTAACAACCATATAATTTTTTTTAGTAGTAATTTACTCATTTGTTTATGGATGTCCTCTTTATGCACACTCCGGTGTCTTTCCGTACCTGAGGACGATGGGCTTTCTGACGGTGGTGCTTCTCGGCTTTCCTCCGCTGGCCTATCTGCGTAGTCATTGGTTGATATTAACCAACGTTTCATTTCAACAAAAATAATATCCTAAGCATAAAGTGATGAAAATTACCTACACGTTACGTGCACATGTCAGAATGTTTAACATGGTGCTGTAAATTGATCTGCTGCAACTGACGCCATTGATGTGTCGTTAAACTGTCGTAATCACCTCAGGGGTTGCGATCGAACGGAAAGAAATTTGAAAGGCTGATGGCTTTTTAATTTGTATGTTTCTTTTAAATGTAACTATTAACTACTAGTTTTTAGTTATGGATAAAATGTTATTTCTAAAAAATTAAATTAATTAATTTCTAAAAAGTTTTAAAAAAGTATTTGATTTCTTGGAAATCATCTCGCGACCTCCCCCCCAATGTCTCACAACCCCCCAGAGGGTCGCGACCCCTACTTTGGGAACCACTGTGTTAGAATGCACAAGCACAATGCCATTGTTCTCTTATCATCTCTAAGCATGCTCTAATTAGTTTGAACTTATAACTAGTGTCTCAGCTCTTTATTAGTAGCCAATGAAGATTTTATTAGACTAACTCATATCCATAGGTAGATATGGCATTGGCATGCTCTTTGAAACACCTAAAGAATATCTTACAGGATAAAACATTTCCTATGCTGCATGTAAAAACAGATTGCAAACAAGAAAGGCATTAGAACTAATTATTGGGCAAACTAAGACTGAGCAAGAATACGATGCAATGCTCTGTAAAAAAGACAATTGCAAAAAGTCAAATAAATTGACCACAACAAACAGAGCAACACATTTTTAAATCACATCAATCTAAACTTTATATTCTCTACAAAGTGTTGGTGTTGGTCTACAGGGCTAACAAGCAAACCATTATAAAAAGCCCCTGATAAATTTAAGAAAATATTTTATCAAGAGCTCTACAGTTGGTATCAATTACTGTTTTTTAAAGAAGAATAAAAGCCTGTCTGTAGACCCATATCACCAATGAACAATGATATTAATATATGGGTGAACGTTTTAGCTTCAGCAGCCATGCCACCTAATTTCCAAACAGGTCATCCATCTGAAGTTAAAAATGTTTGGGCCCAGCCAGGACTTGGATGGGAGACCATCTAGGAAAAAACTTGTGGTGTTGTTAGAAGAGGTGTTGGTGAGGCCAGTAGGGGTGCATAGTCTGTGTGTAGGTTCCAATGCCCCAGTGCTGTGACGGGGACACAGTGCTGGAAAAATGGTGCTATCCTACAGATGAGATGTAAAACCAAGGTTCTGATTCTCTGTAGTCATAAAAGATAACTGGTGATCTTTCAAAAACAGTAGGGTATATCCTGATATCTTAGCAAAATTGCCCATTAGGGCCCCCTAATCATCACCAGTCTCTAATTGGGTCTCTCACTCTCTCACCACTTCATCACGTAATAGCTAATGTGTGGTAAGCGTACTGGCACAAAAGTGGTTGCAGTCGCATCATCTAGGTGGGTGCTGCACATTGGTGATGGCTGAAGTGGCTTCTCACTCACTGAAGTGCTTTGAGTAGTGAGAAATAGCACTATATAAAGTAGTAGAAGTATGCAGTAGCAGTAATTATTATTTTTATGATTATTATTATTAACACAAGAGTCTATATTACAGATCCATATTCCTCATTTCCCACTCCTATTAATTCTACTGAATGCATTCCTTAGGATTTCTGGGTTCTAAATTATCTTTAATAAGCGCACACTTCTCCCAGTGTACAGCCTTGTATAACAGACTAACATCTGAAACACTGAACTATGCAAGTTGATTTAGAACAGTTCAAATACTTTGTATCAAGAAATCAAATTTTTTGCAATAAGATGAAAAATAATAAACAAGATATTAATAGACTGTCATGCCTTCATTTCACTTTGCCTTTGAGAATTCATACAATTAGAAAGGAACATCCCACCTAAGCTTGCATCTTCCATTGTATTTCAATATACAAGTATATTAACAAATCTTTTTTTTTTTTTTAAGGTTAGATGCACTTGTAAGTTGATGAATTTAAAATGCAAAAAAGTCACAACCTGAAAAGATGACCACACAAAGAACACAAACCTGGAGCATATGGCACTACCTAACTAACAGTTTTATTATTCGATTAAGAATAAGTGGACTCGAAGGGAACCCAACATAACCAAACTGGGCTGGCCATGGACAGGACATCCTGCTCAAAATCTTCTCTGTATGCTTTTCTTGGTGCTCCATTCACTGCTAACTTCCAATTTGGGAGCACATCATTCACTCAAAATATACAGCAGTCCAATGTAGGGGATTCTTTAAAGCCAAAATGTTACTCTTAGCAGCTCCCATCCACGATTCTCAAGTTTTAGTCATTGATAACACCAATAATATTTCATTTGTGGAAGTCACTATGTTTGGACCTTTGGAGAACTCTGTATTGACAGTATGTATCATTTGAACTTCAGATATAATCTTCCAATAGCACTCTACGTTTTCTATATAAAAGTTAGAAATCTGTAAAAAGAATTCTGCCCCTCGTCCCTTACCTCCTGTCAAGGCCTGTGTTTGAAAATTCTACTAGCTAGTGATGATGAAAACAGGCAGCATTTACAGAGTCGTAGAAGTCATTTCAAGCCAGGCATCTCTTGATAGTTCTGAGCAACTATGGCACCAACAACAGGACCTTCAATCAGATTTGGGGGTAGGGAATGGAATCGAGCCAGTAATAAGATATGTTCTTATGTCTGTGCAAAGCATTACGTTCTGTAATTCAGCTGAACATAATACAGCACACACATCTATCCTAATTCAAAACATCTTGAATCCAAAGGGTGCACAGTATCATCCACGCATGTCTTGGAATGTTTCGGGAATGGACTGGAATAGAAATTCATTGGAAATGAGTGAAAGAGTAATAATATAAAAGCAAGCACATGACAATTAAAACTAAATGTATAATGTAGTCATTGAAAAGCTGACTAAATTTGTCCAAAGGTCATAACGTCATTCTGAGTAATGTCTATTAATTCAGGAACACAAGTGATTCGCTTTGTAATACTATAATTGTGAATCATTCTGACCCTAGAATGCTGCTGACTTAACCAGGGGGACATCAGAATGAACAAACTTCAATTAGATTGTTGGATTTGTGGACACAACTACCTGGACTTGTGCAATTCAAATGTCAATGCCTTAAATGTAAACCCGCAGTACAACTGAACACATCTGACTGCGTCTTACTGCCACCTAATGGCCTCTGATCAACAGCAAAAGCTCTCATTTTTGTGTATAAATTGGAAGAGGGGGGGGTTGTTATTTGTTTTTTTTTTTTTAAATATTTTTAACATATTTGTTATATATGTTATCTTGAGGTTCTCTGTAATGTGTGTTTATCTATTTACAAATAAAGCCAATCCTGTAGTACCCTCCTTTAGAGGAACACCAGACAGTATCCACTTATGCTATGAGATATCCATTGTACTGTCTTGCACTACTTTGCTTGCTCATGGATTAATGTACCTTGGATAGAATAATTGTAACACCTCGTCCAAAAGTCAACGAGTAAGTAATGTCTCATTGCTAAAAACCAAAGTTTTTACAGACTCTGGCAAAAACTGAATAACACATCACTAAAAATAAGGACCCCTGGGCCTCTCTGACGTTTCAATACATGTGAAGAGTGACGACATTTGGGGGTCTCCCTTTACACAGCTCTCCGAATTAGGCTGGGTGTCACTGTTGATATTGGCAATATAAATTTAAAGAAAAACATTCAAAATGTAGAAGGGTTGTATTTTTGAACAAGCTGAGTTTAACTGCTGGTTATAGGATTTATAAGCTAAAATAATTAGGAAAACAAAAAATAACTGTATCTTAGTCTAAAATATCTACAACCACACTCACCTAAAGGATTATTAGGACCACCATACTAATACGGTGTCTGACCCCCTTTCACCTTCAGAACTGCCTTAATTCTACGTGGCATTGATTCAACAAGGTGCTGAAAGCATTCTTTAGAAATGTTGGCCCATATTGATAGGATAGCATCTTGCAGTTGATGGAGATTTGTGGGATGCTCATCCAGGGCACGAAGCTCCCGTTCCACCACATCCCAAAGATGCTATATTGGTCTGAGATCTGGTAACTGTGGGGGCCATTTTAGTACAGTGAACTCATTTTCATGTTCAAGAAACCAATTTGAAATGATTCGAGCTTTGTGACATGGTGCATTATCCTGCTGGAAGTAGCCATCAGAGGATGGGTACATGGTGGTCATGAAGGGATGGACATGGTCAGAAACAATGCTCAGCTAGCCCGTGGCATTTAAACGATGCCCAATTGGCACTAACGGGCCTAAAGTGTGCCAAGAAAATATCCCCCACACCATTACACCACCACCACCAGCCTGCACAGTGGTAACAAGGCATGATGGATCCATGTTCTCATTCTGTTTACGCCAAATTCTGACTCTACCATTTGAATGTCTCAACAGAAATCGAGACTCATCAGACCAGGCAACATTTTTCCAGTCTTCAACTGTCCAATTTTGGTGAGCTTGTGCAAATTGTAGCCTCTTTTTCCTATTTGTAGTGGAGATGAGAGGTACCCGGTGGGGTCTTCTGCTGTTGTAGCCCATCCGCCTCAAGGTTGTGCGTGTTGGTGGCTTCACAAATGCTTTGCTGCATACCTCGGTTGTAACGAGTGGTTATTTCAATCAAAGTTGCTCTTCTATCAGCTTGAATCAGTCGGCCCATTCTCCTCTGACCTCTAGCATCAACAAGGCATTTTCGCCCACAGGACTGCCGCATACTGGATGTTTTTCCCTTTTCACACCATTCTTTGTAAACCCTAGAAATTGTTGTGCGTGAAAATCCCAGTAACTGAGCAGATTGTGAAATACTCAGACCGGCCTGTCTGGCACCAACAACCATGCCACGCTCCAAATTGCTTAAATCACCTTTCTTTCCCAATCTGACATTCAGTTTGGAGTTCAGGAGATTGTCTTGACCAGGACCACACCCCTAAATGCATTGAAACAACTGCCATGTGATTGGTTGATTAGATAATTGCATTAATGAGAAATTGAACAGGTGTTCCTAATAATCCTTTAGGTGAGTGTATGTTGACCATTTTGTCAGATTGCTCCTGCAAAATATTAAAATGCAATTAAAGCAAGATGACCTCCACAGAACACGTACACTTCATCAGCTACACCAGTGTTACTCAAACTATGGGTCGGTGGCATGTTTGAGTAGTAAAATCAGCCAATCGTGAATCCTGTGGCAAGTGATATAGCGCCCTCCATTTATCATACCATTTATTGCAGTAAAATGTGACCTGAGAGGCAGCCTATAAACGACGGAGTTGTTAACCCACAGAAGAGCTTCTGCTTGTAAAGTAAGAAATCAAAATACATAAATGAATGAATATATTCGCCTTTGATTGTTGAAACGTTGTGGGGGATGAGAGAACAGGGTGGAGAAATGCAGTACACACAGTGTCATGGCAGTGCTGTATGCTAATGCACTTTCTGTGGCTGTGGACATCTGGCTGATGCCTCCCAAAGCATTTGCTGTTATGACATACATTGAATCTAAATTTGGAACGGAAGTGCAAAGATGATTTTGCATTAAGTTTAATGTGCCTGGGCGAGTAAGAAATCCTTCCAGTAACACAATTTTAAAGCAACTCGATCAGTTTCAAAGGACTAGTAGGACGACACAAGCGTACGTCAGAGCATTCAAAACTGTGAGAACGGCAGACGTGGGCGAGGTGGGCCGCAGAGTGGACAACTTCAGTTATTTTAAATCAAAAATGAAAAATTTGGAACCATTTAGAAAAATGTGTCGTTAATGGTGTCATTTCATTTCAGAGTATTTTAATAGATTTTTTTAAACCATTCATGTTCTTCTGTTAAAAATCCCCACATCCTTGAGCTACAGTCGATACAAGGAAAATGTATTCCTGCCAGCTTTACTACGCGTTACAGTGGCAGTGATGTACCTCAGTAACCTACTCAATGCATCATAATATAAAGACTTTATGCATAATGTAAAACAATCATTGTATACTAGCAAGACAACCTTTTAAAGGCTGGTAACAGAATATTTCAAAAATATTTCCTATCATCTCGTTTGTATTGCCATGTGCCTGAATGTTTCATAACCGGCAAGCCAGCCTGCTTCTCTGACCCTCTCTTTACTTTTGAGGCGCCTTTTTCATCTTATTTGTCATCTTTAATCGCGACTCTCAGCGTGCCTCCTAATCCTTTACTGCTCCTCATGTGCCTCAGACTCGCACTTCCTGTTTTGTTGCATCACCAAAGCCAAACTGACCAATAAGATCGCTCAGGAGGTCTGGACTCACACAAACACAAACACACACACACACAGACAGACACAGACACAGACGTGAGTGTTTTATCACATAGTAGGAGGAGTATGGCCTCCTGTCCACTTCTAGTAATAGTTATGTGAAAGTCATGTTTACAGTTCAACAGTCACTATGATTTATTTACTGTATCAGTGAATGGCTCTTCCTGTCATTACGTTAATAAAATCCTCCTCTTGTGTGCTCAGAGTGACGTGTCGAGTGGGCCAGTCTTTTTGAGCACCCACACAGTCCAAGCCTACTTTGGCCACTTTACGACAACTAAAATATTTATCATCATTTTGAAACTGCAGCCACCCATTTTGCCTCCCTACTTGTTTTGAGGGTGTTTCTGAATTTGCTCACTTACATGGACATCATCATCATTTTTTGTTTGTTTTAAATTAATTTGCTTTTATGCTCTTTTGCAAATTGTTGGATACGGCACCCCAAAGAGTTGTAACTTTGGCCAGGCTTATCTTGGAGTACCACCTAGTGGTGCACTTGCTCTTTTTATTCTTATATTGATGAAGCACACAGGCCTGGCAGGAAGGAGCGAGTGAGTGAGCGGGCCTTGTAATGAACAGAAAACCCATGCAGTGTTAGTTCTTACCTTGCACCCTCAGCCCTGCTCTCCACCAGGTCTCTGAATCGGATGAAGTAATTGAGGAGGAAATGAAATCCTTCACACGTTCACTTTGATTCTGTGGAGTTCAGCCGAGAAGTGAAGTGTTCACATGGCGCTGGTCTGAAACTGAAAACACGACAAAGGGTCATCATGGCAAATACTTCAAGTGGCTTTAGGTTAAAAGACAATGAAGCACATTTGTAGTTTGCATTGTTAGGATTACATTCCCTGCCACTTTTATTGGAGTCAATTTACAAATGGTGGCAATGTGTGCACAGTGAAAAACCCAAATCTAGGAAGCCGACTTCCAAATGGCGGATCAAAAACCCAAACATCAAACCATGCAGTACAACTCAGGATTAGCAGTGCATTGCTAGTATTTTATTTTCATATTTCTCTAACCTGCAAGCTTGTTTAGCGTTGCTGTTAACAGAAGCAAACAGTAGCCGACTCTAATCGTAAGCGGCCCATTACTCACAGTGACTTACACGACCATTATGGTCACATACATATAAATATTATATATAATATTATAAATATACAAAAGACACAGACAGAGGCCGGTTAAGTGACATACTCAAGGTCACACAGGGCCTCTGGAACTGAACAGCTAACCTTGGGAGGGCTTTCTCTTTAAGTCCGGTGTCTTGACCACTACAAGGAGAAGGCGGAAGGAAGGTCACGCTGATGGGCCACACAGAATCTTCAAACTCCAAAGTATGTTGTGGAAGAATCCCCCTTCACCAAAACTGCTACAGTCCCCTATGAAAACAAATGAAAGTTGAAAACCTTCTGCAGCACACATAATCAAAAACACCAGGCTACAATGTCAAACACATTTCAACGTCACTCCCCCCAACACACATGGCTGCTAAAAGCTGTAGCTTATAGCAGCAGTACTGACAACGAGCAAATAATCCCAGATGCACATACAGTATATACACACACGTTTTTAAATTTGACATGTGTATACACACACACACACACACACACACACACATTTGGGTCAATCACAAGGCTTTCAGGGCCCCCATTAAATCTGAAGCGTCCATGCAGGCCTCGCACACTAATGAGCAGCATCTTTCTCAAGAACAGGCCATTTCTCCATCCAAAGCTAATTTGGTCTTTCACTCCCAACACATAGGACAGGCCGTGGCTCCCACAATGCTACGACTCGACTCGGCAGATCTGCCATACAATTCCCCTTCCTCACATCCACCCTGAATGTGTTATCTACCATTGACCCCAAGAGACCTGTTAACTTGCACGGGCCATTCTAATGCTCTACTTTATGCCCTTTGTTGCTTTTATTATCCGTTTAGGTTTGGTGTCGAGCATTTGTGCAGATGATCATTCTGCAGTGACCTGTGCTGTGTAAAAATGACATTTATTAATCACAATGGATTTCGAGGTGGTTCTCTTAACAACGGCTGCCTGCCTCACTGTGACAAACTGCATTTTATAAGCCAAGTCTGCCTCCTTGTGGTGAGTAGGGGAACTGCACATGAAGAGTTCCTGGCTGGAGTTTTTCTTTCTTTCGGCTGCTTTTCCATATTTCAAGATGTGTTCAGGCACTTTTCACTGCAGTGTCTTAAACTTGGACACCCACCAAGTTGCTCTCATGCCTTGTATGAATCATCACCATGAGCTGAAGTTCCAGGATCACCAAGCTCTGACAACCCCATGCTGGACCTTGTCAACCACACTAACCAGCAGCGTACAAGTGGCATGCAAAGCTTTGGGCATCCTTGGTTAAAATTTCTGTTGTTGTGAATAATTAAGCAAGTAAAACATGACCTGATTCCTAAACAGGATAAACTTAAAGATGACACATTTCTCTAATATCTTAAGCAAGATTATTTTATTTTCATCATTTATAGTTTCAAAATAAAAAAAGGAGCCTGAAGCAAAATGGACACCCCCTTTGGCAAGTAGTACGGCTTGGTAACGCTTTGTAGCCAGCTAAGAGTCTTTCAGTTCTTACTTGGAGGATTTTCGCATTTGTCCTTGCAAAAGGTTTCTAGTTGTTTTGAGGTCTGGTCAGACTTTTTGGGGGACTGTGAGAGCCATGCCAAAACCTTCAGCTTGCACCTCTTGAGGGAGTCCATTGCAGATTTTGGGGTGTGTCTCAGATCTTTATCCTGTTGTAGAAGCCATGTTCTTCTCCTAGTTCAACTTCTAACCCCACACCCCCCTCCCCTTTTCCTGAATTTCCTAATGTCATTGAAACCCTTCTTTACTCTGTGAAATATTCCCTATATCAACACCTGCAACCCAAACTATAATCAATCCCAACCTCGACAGTTAGAGACACCCTTTTCATGGAATTTTGTCCTGTTTTTTATTCAAATATATCTTGAACATATTGAGACCAAAAAAGGTCTATTTTGATTGCAATAGTCCACAGCATAACTCGGGCTTGTTTTGGTGACTTTGTTGACTTCCAAAGCTGAATTTTACGATGAGGATATACAGTTGTGCTTGAAAGTTTGTGAACCCTTTAGAATTTTCTATATTTCTGCATAAATATAACCTAAGACATCATCAGATTTTCACTCAAGTCCTAAAAGTAGATAAAGAGAAACCAGTTAAACAAATGAGACAAAAATATTATACTTGGTCATTTATTTATTGAGGAAAATGATTGAATATTACATATTTGTGAGTGGCAAAAGTATGTGAACCTCTAGGATTAGCAGTTAGTTTGAAGGTGAAATTAGAGTCAGGTGTTTTCAATCAATGGGATGACAATCAGGTGTGAGTGGGCACCCTGTGTTATTTAAAGAACAGGATCTATCAAAGTCTGCTCTTCACAACACATGTTTGTGGAAGTGTATCATGGCACGAACAAAGGAGATTTCTGAGGACCTCAGAAAAAGAGTTGTTGATGCTCATCAGGCTGGAAAAGGTTACAAAACCATCTCTAAAGAGTTTGGACTCCACCAATCCACAGTCAGACAGATTGTGTACAAATGGAGGAAATTCAAGACCATTGTTACCCTCCCCAGGAGTGGTCGACCAACAAAGATCACTCCAAGAGCAAGGCGTGTAATAGTTGGCGAGGTCACAAAGGACCCCAGGGTAACTTCTAAGCAACTGAAGGCCTCTCTCACATTGGCTAATGTTCATGTTCATGAGTCCACCATCAGGAGAACACTGAACAACAATGGTGTGCATGGCAGGGTTGCAAGGAGAAAGCCACTGCTCTCAAAAAAAACATTGCTGCTTGTCTGCAGTTTGCTAAAGATCACGTGGACAAACCAGAAGGCTATTGGAAGAATGTTTTGTGGACGGATGAGACCAAAATAGAACTTTTTGGTTTAAATGAAAAGTGTTATGTTTGGAGAAAGGAAAACACTGCATTCCAGCATAAGAACCTTATCCCATCTGTGAAACATGGTGGTGGTAGTATCATGGTTTGGGCCTGTTTTGCTGCATCTGGGCCAGGACGGCTTGCCTTCATTGATGGAACAATGAATTCTGAATTATATCAGAGAATTCTAAAGGAAAATGTCAGGACATCTGTCCATGAACTGCATCTCAAGAGAAGGTGGGTCATGCAGCAGGACAACGACCCTAAGCACACAAGTCGTTCTACCAAAGAATGGTTAAAGAAGAATAAAGTTCATGTTTTGGAATGGCCAACTCAACGTCCTGACCTTAATCCAATTGAAATGTTGTGGAAGGACCTGAAGTGAGCAGTTAATGTGAGGAAACCCACCAACATCCCAGAGTTGAAGCTGTTCTGTATGGAGGAATGGGCTAAAATTCCTCCAAGCCGGTGTGCAGGAATGATCAAAGTTACCGGAAACGTTTAGTTGCAGTTATTGCTGCAAAGGGGGGTCACACCAGATACTGAAAGCAAAGGTTCACATACTTTTGCCACTCACAAATATGTAATATTCGATCATTTTCCTTAATAAATAAATGACCAAGTATAATATTTTTGTCTTATTTGTTTAACTGTTTTCTCTTTATCTATGACTTGAGTGAAAATCTGATGATGTTTTAGGGCATATTTATGCAGAAATATAGAAAATTCTAAAGGGTTCACAAACTTGCAAGCACAACTGTAGAAAGGTTTTCTTCTGAAGTCGTTCATGAAAGTCATAATTGTGCAGGTGTTGCTGCACAGTAGAACAGTGGCCAGCCCTCCTGAGTCTGAAGGTCTTTTTCAGGCAAATGGGGGTCATAATCTGCCATTCTAACATTCCTAGAAGTTGTTCTTTTGGTCTTCCAGATCTCAAATTGACCTCCACTGTTCCATTTCTTAGTAACATTAAGAACTGAGGAAACAGCTACCTGAAAACGGTTTGCTATCTTCTCCATACCCTACTCCTGCTTTATGTGCATCAATTGTTTTATTTTTTTTCTGCTTCGAGGAGCCCATGGCTGCTGATTGTTGGGACAAGGTTTGAGGAGTCCAAGTATTTATACAGCTTTGCAACTTCCATCAGCTGGCGTTTCCCAAATGATGATCGTGAAGAAGCCATAGCGAGCTAATCAAGGCCTGAGACCTTAGTAGAAATGATCTGAGCCCTCAAATGGCGTGAGGTGCTAAACTTTTCCATACTGCTCCTTTACGTTTTTCATCCTACAATTATATAAAACAAAAACAATACATTAGTTTTGCTTTAAATGATGAAAACAATGTTTCATCTTTAACTTTAAGCCTTTTGGAGATCTTCAACTTACTTAACTATTTACTGTAGCAGAAATTTTGACCAGGGTGCCCACACCTTTGCATTCCATTGTATCCCAGTTAAGAGCTCAACCTTTGGCTGAAGCAGCTGCTTGCTTGACACGAACACCACATCCAGTTTAAACTCTGGGTCGGCCAGCTTAGAGGTGTGTGTACTGGTTTCCTGTACATTTTACAGTAGTTCTCTGCTCAAAGAAAGCACTTCACCTGACTAGCAATCCCCTTCGCCCCCATCACACTTTGTAGATCATCTCACATTCTGACAAAGGTTGTCATTGAAGCTCCTAAAATAAGGGCTGAAGGTTGACTTTTCATCTTCCATACTTGATTTTCTAAAAAACTTCTTTTAATGCTGCTTTTCAGCCCTGTCATACTAACAATGTGAAATGCTCTTCCAAGATCCATTTTATACATGCACTGCATTTGACAGCCTACATTTTTTGGATTTTGCTGTACAAGCAGACCAGGATATTGTTTACTCAGAAGGTGCAAATTTTAACAAAGAAAAGAGTTCAACTTGCTGGCCATTTTTCCCAAACAGGATGATGAACCTTTTTTTTTTTGCAATGTATATTTTACACTGACAAGTTAATAGTGCCTGTGAGCGTTTGATCACACAGCAACAACTTAACAAAATACAGAGTATTAAAACACAAACAGGAGAAAAAGCGCTCAGCACACAGAAAGAGGTGCTATGAAGTCCATGTCTGAGTAACTTCAGTCAGCATTCTGACAAAACCTCTTTACTTACACGTGTGCAAACTTGGATTGTGTGCTCCATGTTGCATTTTCCTTTAGGACCCAAGTGGTAATTAAAAAGTCTACACGTTTCAAAATGAAGTAATACGTTTCAAAGTTGCCAAAAGAACACTTGTAGTTCAAAGTTCCTTCTTTGGGGGCTTTCTAGTTAAGAGGATAACCAGATTGTATCATCCGTATCCATTTTTATGAAGCCTAAAGTTTCCAGTCATATTTCCAGCAGATTTGCACAATGTCTCTCTATTACACTTCAACTGCCAATAACCAGTGAGTAAAGGAAAACATATCTAAAACTGGGCCCAACACTGGATTCATTTTTGCATACATTATAAACAGAAGATATGTACTGATGGGGAAAAAGGAAACGCAGAGTGGCTTACAAAAGAGGTCAACATAAGTATTGAGTAAACATCAGTCAGGGGAACTGCTTTAGGACAAGTGTAACATGACAAGGGAAGAGCTCACAACAAAAATACAAGCAAATTACAATTCCCAGATAATAAAAACCAAACTACTCATATTGGTTAGACTGGCATTCTCCAAAAAGAGAGGCTTTAAATGTTTCTTAAACAAATTATGGAAGTCAGAATTCTGAATGGAGGTGGGCAGCTCATTCCACCAACCAGGAGCTACACATGGAGACTGAACTGAGGTTTGGTAACACACAGAGGTGGTAGCACCAGATGCTGTTCAATGGCAGACTGCAGTGCTCAAGGACGACCATAGGACCTCACAAGTATCTGCATATATACTGTATAGGTGCTGATCCATTGTGACTGTTTTGTAGGCAGGCATCAAGGATGTGAACTTCATAATGTCACCACAGGAAGACAATGTAGTGACCCGAAGAGAGGAGTGACAGATGCTTGCCTCAGCTGGTTAAACACTGGATGCGTCGCTACATTTTGAAATATGTGCAGGAGTTTGGTCACACATGCAGACAGCTGCTGTATTGCTGACATGACAAGACCAAAGTCCGGACCTAAAGCTGTGCTGAATATTCTGTACGAAATGATCCGATTTTGCGCATATTGATCTGCAAGACTAAGCGACCATAGCACCATTGCCCTTACAGGACAGCTCATTATCAGTCACCATCCCAAGCTTCAACACTAACTTGGCAAGCATTAATGACCAAAACTGAAAAGAGATGGGGTGCAGAATAGACAGGCAGAAATATCAGGGTGATATGCAGAGATTCGTGTGGACCTCTGTAGTGAAGAACTGGTAATGGCGAGGATTTGGAGTATAAGTCTGGTAAGAGAAACCATGGGACTGGATGATCAAATCCCTTTGTAGAGGTGTACAGTGATCCCTCGCTATATCACGCTTCAACTTTCGCGGCTTCACTCTATCGCGATTTTTTTCTCATACACGCTTACGTCACTACGCATGCACTTTCTGAGAAATTTTATCTAAGCCCTGCGATGGCTCCTAAACGTGCTGCTTTTTCTAAGCCTTCTGACAATAAAACTAAGCGCCGGAGGAAGATGCTTACTATCCAGGAGAAGGTGAAACTCTTGGATATGATTAAAGATGGCAATACCCTACAAAAGCCTCCTCACGCATATGAAAAGACAGCACCAGCAACTGCCTATCAAGATGTTCTTCAGCCGCGCACCCAGACACCCACTGCCTACTCCTAGGACTTCTTCACTGAAGACAACAACGCACCTGCTGAAGATACTGCACCACCTCTGAAGACTCTCCTACTGAGGTCGTGCATTCATAGGTTAGTGGTTGTGTGCAATTAAATGTACAGTACAATAATCTACTATATAAAAGCGTTCGGGATTGTCCTTCCGTCCCGTGAGTGCAAAGCGTAGCGGTATTCCGCTTATTACAGACTTATTACTTGCGGCTTGAGGTACGAAGTCGACGCGATGTGAGCAGAGTTCTGGTGCTCTCATCGTTCCCTTGCTTTTGTGCACGATGCGCTGTAAAAATAGACAAAATTATGTCTCTGGAAATAATTAATGTTGAAGGAGTACAAATGCCTCACCGCGTAGTAAATATCAGGGGAAATGGTGCTTGCTTATTCTCATCTATAGCTTATTTAGTGCATGAAACTCCGTCTTTAGCGGTACAGATTCGGGCTGACATTGTACGACTTTGGACAGGCACTTGAGGGGATAAAAAAAAAACCTTAGGTTTTAGGGAGATGTTATGAATGGGCACTTTGATGTTCTCATTCTCTACACTTGCATGCCTGATGTACACATGGAGCGCAGAAAAATTGAGGATAAAAGTCGGTCACCTTAAAAGGCGAGTGCGCCTAGTAATATATTTGTATCGTCTAATGTGTCTTATTTTCTCTTATTTTGTCTAATATATTGGGTAATACGAGTGTAATGGTGACTAAAGGGTGTTATTTCATGTCTAGAGGGCTCTAATAATGTTAAAAAATGTATTTAGAAGGTTGTAAACAGGTTTTCTATACTCTAACTGCGAAAATATTCGATTTATAGATAAAGAATCCTACTTCGCGAAAATTCATTTATCACGGTAGAGTCTGGAACGGATTAACCGTGATAAACGAGGGATCACTGTACAGGGAAAAGACGGCCCAGAACCAATTCTAGGAGCACCCCGATTCTTCCCTGGTGCCCCCTTGACATCGCTACATGCCAGGACACATGGTAAGATCAGCCCAAGTGGTAGGATTCAAAACACCCCAGGGCAGTCCCAGTGATGCCAAGGTCAGACTTGGTGGATGATTGTGGTCAAAGGTAGATGACAGATCCTGCAGGATAAGCAAAGATGACATGTTGGTGGCTAAGGCCTGCCATAACAGTATGTAGAGCTGTCTCCGTGGAGCAGACCTTCTTCAGTGCTGACTGATTAGAATCAAGCAGTCTGCCCTGAAGAAAAAAAAAAAAGCAAGAGAATTGGTTAGAGACAACGTTCCAGTGTTTTGGACAGAACATAAAGGGTATGGTCTTTCTGTTTGCTGCTCTCACCATTTTCTAGCATCCAAAAATGACAGTTATGACTTGTGTACAAGTTGTTTTTAGCCGTCTGAGATAGCAGTATAGGGTCACGCCGTTTACTGCCTATTCCTTAAGAAATGAGTTCTGTGCAGGAAAACCAAAAGTCCTTCTCTTTACAGTGGTG
Source organism: Polypterus senegalus (assembly GCF_016835505.1). NCBI lineage: Eukaryota > Metazoa > Chordata > Cladistia > Polypteriformes > Polypteridae > Polypterus > Polypterus senegalus. Next base: position 104,336,521 of record NC_053159.1, on the reverse strand, counting down.
GCTCATATAGAAAGTCAAGAGCAGATATGGCCCAAGGTACTTGTACTCAAAGAGCCACTACTTCTATCACAGACTTCATTCTCAAATATACCATACCCCTAAGTTTATGATCACAAGAATGTCAACGCACCAAAGAGATTATAACTCCAGAGATGAATCTGTACACAAAGAACTTACTGCATCTAACATTACCATGGTTAGCAAATGGCTCACTGACAGTAAATCACTACTTTTGTCTGACAAGTTACACAAACATGGAAAGAAATGTGATGCTTGCATCTCTAAATGAGGCAGCTCGACTCAGTGGGTTTTCTTTGCAAAGGGTTAGGTGTTTGTCTGGCTGGTACTTTCATACGTTTCTAAACTGAACATCAAACCAATAACCACCGAGTGGCCAGCATCCTTCACTCTAAATCTGACGGCAAAACCCAATGGCATCCTTCTCACTGTTCTTTATCATTGTGGGTGACTTAATACCTGCCTGTAGGGCTGGGCGATTTTTTCGATTAATTCGAATTTACGTTTTAAGACGATTATTTTTTTTATTAAATCGAGGTATCGCGATTTTATAATAAAAAAATAGATACATTGTAATTGCACCTATGGCAGAATAATTAAGGGGCTTGTCCGACTCCGAACGCATGATGGCGTGCCTAATTAACCTCTCACCTGTGAGTACAGTGCTCTATGAAGGAACGTAATAGGCTACAGAAATAATATCATAGAGATGGACGGCTCTTCACGTCAGGATGACCTTGTGCCAAAGAAAGGTAGTAACGTTTCCTCTGTGGTTTGGAAATGGTTCGGATTTGAGAGTTCAGACGTCGAACAAACTTTTGTCAAATGCAAAATATGCAGAAAGTCAGTTTCAACCGGCAGTGGCAGCACCACTAATTTATTCCAACATTTGCGACAAAGGCACCAAGCTGAATGGGAAGAATGCTCAAAGTTAAGAGATGAAAACAAGCCAAGTCCAAGTGCAAAAGGTCCACCTAAAATTGCAAAACGGCAGATGTTATTAGCGGTATCATTTTCCAATTCCGTTCCATACGACAAAAAGGCGCCCCGGTGGAAAGAAATGACAGATGCTGTGGCGTTTCATATCACTAAGGACATGGTTCCCATATACACCATCGAAAAGTCAGGGTTCATAAAAATGCTACACACTGCTGATCCAAGATACAAGTTGCCGAGCCACAAATATTTCAAAGACGTAGCTATTCCCCGAATGTACACTGAAACACGTGAAAAAGTAGCGGAGCAGCTTGAAAGGGCATCTTTTTTTTCTACAACGACTGTCCTGTGGAGTAGTCGTACTCTTCAGCCTTACATGAGCCTTACAGCCCATTATGTTGACGCAGAATGGAAACTGCGAAGATTTTGCCTTCAGACATGTTTTTTTTCCTGATGATCATACTGGGGAAATAATTGGTCATGGGCTTAAAGATGGGCTGGCGTCTTGGAAGCTTGTTGGAGGATCGACAGGTGTGCGTGACCACTGACAGTGGAACGAACATGAACAAAGCAATGAAGATGAACGACTGGACCCATCTTCAGTGCTTTGGACATCGTCTTCACAATGCCATTGGCAAGTATGATTAATAATTCAAGCATTAAAATCGCAGTTATTCAGATGTTATTTCATTAATAGCTGAAATGATGATGATGATGATTATTATTGTTTTGCTTTTGTAATAACAGTGCCAATCACTTAACATGAGTTTGTTGGTTATAGATTCATATTCTGCAGTTATGAAGGAGAAAGCTCTTTACAATATTTCTGTCAAAGTACAATGAACTGCTATTTCAAATCTTTTTTTTTTTGTTTACTGTTGAAAATTTGCATAAGTTTTTGAGTTGACTGATGTAATGTTTACATTGGTTAAAATGGTTATTTTCTTACTATATATTCAGAAGTATTTAATGTTTAATTCAAATTGCACAATATTTACTTTCATATTTCATTCAAATCTTCTGCAAAGATATTTAACTCGTGAATTTGTTTTACATTTATTTACACCTTGTTGACCAATTTATGTATGGCATGGCCATTAAAAATACAATGTTCCTTAAACCAGATGGTTTTTCAAGTTACTTATAAAGAGAATGTTACTTAAGTCATGTTGTTGTAATGTTTTAAGGTGACTAGTTACACAATAAAAAAAAATCGAAATCGTGAATAGGTCAAAATTTATGAAAAAACCTAGATTTTTTTTTTGCCATATCGCCCAGCCCTACCTGCCTGCATAAACTTGCACAAAGTTATTTTATGGTTTTCACCCCCCATCATTTTTTGTTTGATTTTACATGTATTTAACCAATGTTTGATATTAGTTTGTTTCTTGTACTATTTGTGTGACCTTTGTCTTCTTTCATTAATATTGTATTTCTTTGAATATTTGTAGAGCACTTTGAGCATAGTAAAGGTGCTATATAAAACATATTACCATGGTGTGCCAGTGAAAATCAGGTTACATTCAAAACAACATATGAGAGGCCTCACTTGCATGCCAGCACTTTAAATATACTAAGCCTGTTGTTTTTTATCCACTCTCATATTATCAGTTCATTTTTAACTACTTGTATCCTTCCAGTGATTTGAATTCACTTCCCACTCTTTCTTTAAAACATATTTCTGAAAGGACTTTTAAAGAGTTCAATAAATACGTGCCCTATAACATCATTCCATAAAAAATGTACAATAAACACAGACAAATGACAAACACCAAATATTTCTTTCATTTAAACTTTTAATTGCTTTTCAATATATCTGTACAGGCAATCAGGTTATCATAATTCAAACTGTATCAGAATATAAGCAAAAGTAATCTGTACACAGTGAAGCACTGAGAAGAATTTGCTAAAATACAATTTGAAATATTCACCTGTCTATTTAACTATATGAAACACTTCACACCAGTTCTACCTACTGATTTGGGGTACTGATTGAGGATAGAGGGGGAAGACGGGGATTAATCAAACAAAAATGTAACAGGGTCAATTCCCTTCTTATCTGAAAGTGACACGGAAAAAAAACCCAAAAACACACATGGGGAAAAACAATGTCTTATTTACACACATGGATATTTATTGGTTAGCAGCTTGCTGTTCTTAGCTAACTGCACATGGCAGTGATTTCCTTTACATTAACTGTAAATGTTGTCAGAACCATTAAAAAAAATCAGCTTAATATCTGGGAAGGTTCAAGTTAGTGTGGAGGATAAAGGCAGTAGAAAAAATGTGACAGGTCCATACAAAACAGTTCTGGGACTATATACAGACTTGTGATGTTTAAGGGCCTGAATTGTGTTTACACAGGTGATCCTAGAGGATTTGTCAGACACATCTCTGCTAATTTCACTTAAACCTCCCATCGTGTATCTCATTGCTTTGAATATTTCTAAAGCACTGAGATCTGGTCCACAGAGAGTCCAAAGACCGATTAAATTGATGATTAAAGCCAATGTTGCAAATCTTCACCCAAAGATATTTTAAACTGGTCCTTTATGTCTGGGGCTGTTTGAAAATGCCACAATACTAGAAATAACTTGCACAATCTCATAATTTTTGGACATATCAACGACATCAAAAACAACTCCTACGCAAGTCTCTGGAGTTCATAATTGCTTACCATCCCTAAAAAAAAAAAAAGACTTTCTGGGTGACCCATATTGCACATACAGTATTAATGAGGTGTCCTAGTCCCAATGAAAAGAACCAATGAACATAAATGAAACCATTAACACTTGTAACTTGGAGGGAGGACGTCAAACATAGTGTTTTATAATAAATCTGAGCAGCTTTTAGTTAAATGATGCATTCCCCCAACTTAGCAAAGAACAGCAGCACATGTACATAATCATAGCTGACTCTCTCAAAAAAAAAAAAAACCCACATATTTCGGAGGGTGTTCCTGGGTATCCAGGGATTGAGCTGTTTATTTGCTAATATGCTATTAAAACTGCAATAACATAGATGAGAGTCTGTGTAAAGGGCAAGATGACAATGATTACAGCCAAGCTTCAAAGCGAGTGTTTTTGCAATCAAACTCAAGGACCACGATGCTTCTGCATTTAAATGGAGCAATCAGACTTGCAGTAGAAATGCAGGACAGTATACCACCATAAAATGAAAACATCTGCTCCAGGGATTGAACATCTATGATCAAACTCTACCCATATGATAGGTAGTTTACTTCATCCCAGCATACCAAAGCACAAAATGAGATGCTACCATCAGCAGGAAGTACTGAAGTAGAGTGAGGGGAAACTTAATTAAGGGATATTTTTACCACATTATCATGGGTAAGTCAAGAATTGGCTTTTCAGAATTTGATACCAAGCGGATTCAATCAATAAGATTACACTTTAAATGCCTTCAACTGTTCAATAGTACTTCAAAACACTGCCTCTCAATTATATTCAGAGTTGCTTCAGAAAAATCTATCCTTTAGCACCCAGTGACGATTACAAAGAAATACTTCAAGTTGAAGCTTAACAGCCCAAGAAATTGTACACGTAAAAGAAATCATACCCTACCCAACAAGTGTGTAAAAAGAATATGCAATTAGGTCAACTTTGTACAAGTTTATACAATCTGTATAAAAATCTGCAAAGAGGCATCTGAAATGCCAACACTAGGCACTCTTTTGTTGGTGCTGTACAGGTTAAGGGCCTTATCTGTGCAGAAACCCAGGGAATCTGTCAAATGTTTAATTCCAGACTGATCACCAATAGGTAAACAGGCAATTTCTTAAATAATAATAAAAAAAAAAAAAAAAAAAAAGTTCAGTTTGTGTCCCATAAGGAGAAAAAAAAAATCACTGAAGGTGGAAAAATAATTACAAATAAATATTTTTTTTTTTTTTGTTTAAAGACCACATAAATACTCTGTGTCGCAATGGAAACCATAAATTACGTAATGTGAAGTGCCACTTCTAGCATCCATTGTCCAGGCACAGTTAAACCGTTTTAAATCCTTTCACAGCAAGGCACAGATAATATGCTCCAATGGCTAGAAGTTGTCCACCCAAGAAGCAAATCCTCTCTCCACAAGGGTCCTGTTTATAGACACCAACTAGACACAGAGAGAAAAAAAATACTTTCGTTACAGAACTGTTAATGTAAAAAACTGAATAAAAATTTGAAACAAATGACAGACATGGCTAAATACATTGTTTCTTACAAAGAAAATGTGAGTATAAAAACAAAACTAAGCTGTATTATGGATACAAAAGTCTTTAAATTAAGATTTGAACATATCCCCATCATCCCCACAGGTAAACATTCATGTTTTAACAAAATGTTTTAGACATCATGATCTAATTAGGATTAATATCAAAACAATTAAGCTGCATACCTCATCGCCAACCATGTTCCAGAGCTGGATCTGTGGCAAACCTGTGTTGCTATCATAATTAGAGACCTGTGAAAGAAAAATAAATGTTTAAGGGACTAGTGCATTTTTCAGAGATCAAGGAAATATTACACGAAGCATCTTGAGCCCCATTAATATAAGCTAAAATCACATACAGAAAAGAATCTTATTAACAAGAGTGAACAAGGCAGTATACAAAAAGTTACAATTCAGTATCTCTAAGGGAGATTTAAAATATCGTTTTCATCAAATTAAAAGGACACATTTTAAATTAATGTTTATTAAATGACAGTGTCATTTGTCCAGTAATTCTATTCTATAAGTGTGTTTTCACAAAGATCTAATCCATTTGTGACTGTTACTAAAATCGCAACAAATATACTTGAAACCTTATTACACAACTTCCAATAACAAGTAGAGAAATGGTTGCACTTAGCTAGATTGTTAGTTTTCAAGACAATATCCTTTTTTCTTCTTCCATGCACTGTAATAATTTGCTATACTTTGTCAAATCTTTCAACTATGTAGCTACTTTTATTATTGACCAAGCTACACTTACTTTGGAATCTGGGCTGTTGAGAAAGACTAATTATTTTACCTCCAGCTGGGGATTTAAACAATTATTAGAAAATGAAAATTAATTTTAAAACACCGATATGTTTGTTGAAATGAACATGTCTCTTGAGATATTGGACCAAACTCTAAGAATGCAAAACACATCTGAAGTGTCAAAATCTGTAAACCAGAAGGGCTAAAGAATTACCCAATGCTAGCCCCTACAATAAAATGAATGGCTTTGCAATTCAATTTATTGCACACAGACAAAATAAAATCACTACCGCTTAAATCACTTGACTTGAACACAAAGAACAGCTTACCCTTCAAATACGTACAAAGATGTTCGAAACATTTCCATAGAGATCAATAGTTGGTAACTGAACACAAATAAATGTTTAATAATAAAAAATGCTTTTACTACTTGGGATGTAATGGAACTTGTGTTCCAATTAAAGAATAATGACAGCTTTAGGCATTATATATATATATATATATATATAAGCTGGAACAACTTTATCCAATCATGGAAATTTTGCATACTGTTAAAATCTTTACAAAGCACCCAAACAGATAACCAGAAGAGTTTAAAATTAAACTTTTAAATTAGGTCCATCATGCTAGCCATGTTGATCACAGGGAAAAAAAGCAAAAGCTACCACAAAAAACAGTACAGCAGGTCAGCCCAGACTTCCCTTCCAACAGATTCCAGCTCTTGCTGGGAAATTACTAGGCATTCCCAAAACAGTTGAGAGACCTAATCACAGTTTCTGAATTATAAATCAATATTAAGACACCAGCTAACGTTGTCATGTAAAGAATAGAGGAAATACTGATTATTAAAGGGAGACAATTATCATATCTCCATGATGTGTTCAATGCCATGTATAACCCAGCGTCCAAAAGAGTTCCTTGTGTTCCCGTAATCTTTTAGATGTAGGAAAAAACCTTCATAGACCTGAATGGGTTTACTTATTCACTGCATTACAGAACATATAATAGCAGATTAAAATATATTATGTCAGCCAAGAAACCTAACCTGAAAATATAATTAGATTTTTTTCATTAAAAAAGTGACACCAGATGGTGATTGTAGAGGAGTTCTCTTTGCAGATAACACTGCTTTATAGTAACAATCCACTAAGTCATTACCTCCATTAGTACTAGTATCTAAATTATATAAACGTTTGGGGTTCAGAATCAATTTGAATAAGAATAAATCGCTGGTGAATAACCTTGCTTTAGATTTGGTGATTTTTTTGTCTCAAAACAAAGACAGATAATTACAAAACAATCTAAAGATTCAAACTTAACTTTAACATAGTTCATTGTATTGTCAAACAAGACATCAAGTGGTCAATTACTTCATATTAGCAATCTGAAAATACATTTTAAAAATTAATATACGCCTAAATGTCTTATCCAATGCATTCATATAATCCTTTTTTTAAAAACTAGATGCAACTGTAACATGATGAATCTAGAATATAAAGAAGCCATGGATTAAAAAAAAATGCATAACAAAAAAAAACTTCAGAGACAGTATGGCACAGCATGGATTTCACTTCTAGTTACTGGTTTGCAAGATGTAGAAGAGCTGAAATTTGGATTATAAAAGAGCAGCAATTGAGAATGAAATCACACCTATCACATAGCAGTGTGGATGTGCTGTTACAACCGATATTAGAAAAGGGAGCCATTTCATAATCCTTGTGACAGCTGTCAGCTTGTCTCTGGAGAGCTTTTAAACAATAATATCTGAGCCAACACATAGAAGACTGGGGACAGCATCCAGTCTGAACGGTTTTGTTTTTTTTTTTTTTATATTTGATGGTCTTCTCTTGCTTAAGTCACTGATTATGCAGGGAAAAAAGTTAGTACTCTGGGGAAGTTCTCAAAACCTACTGAATGATGTTAAAATATTGGCCTGTAAATATTCCAGTCAGGAAAGGAAAATGAAATAAATCTTATAGGCAATTTATAGGAGCTTATTTGTCTTATTGCGGTGGCATCAAAACGCAGTGCTGGAGGCAGTAGGAGGCAAGGACTGGAAAAAGCCTTTTATAAAAGTGTGAGGGAGCAGTTTTGTAAATTAAAAACATAGTCCTACGCAGCTCTCTACATTGGGACTAGCAGACTACTATCAATTTAAAATCTTCTAAACTACGTAATACTTAACAAATATGCTCTGTATTGAAATCTAGACATGACAACACATTTCCCTCATCTGGAAAACCTTTTATCAATTTTTTTTTTAATTTGTAAAATTTTTTGTAAAAATTGATAAATGATTATTTTCCAATGGATACAGGAAGCATCAACAAACTAAACCAGTGCTTTAAAAAGAGTACACCTTGAGGTAATCTTAAAGTCCGGTTCGGACTGATGTCTAAGTAGATTTTTAGATAATGAATGAAAATCAGCCCTCTATATAATGCACTCTTCCTCTATTTAAGCAAAATATGATCCAACTCAAGTATGGAAGGAAATTCTGATCAGCTTTCGAGATTGATAGTTGATGCAATAACAACTGCTCATCACTAAAAACAGAAACCCTGCCTAACATTAGCTTATCTTAAGGATTGCAATTGTTAACTAACTTTTAACAGATGCACCATTTGAAGTACTTATGTTACAATGTGTATCATTGATAAGATTAGGAAGGTCAAACTTTCATCCACATATTACAATGTCCTTCTCGTTTATCTATTAAGCTTACAATTGACAAAATTTACAATCACTTCTTATTCACTCAGAAAGGTACTTTTTCATTTACTATGGGGATGGCTGACCAAGTCCAGGAAAAGAAGAACGGTCTCATAATACCATTTCAATTACTTAAATTCATGTCAATAGCATAGATGAGATTTATTTGGTCATAGTTGACCAACATTTGTATCTTTTGCCATTGATAACTGATGCTTTAATATAGTTATATAAACACAAATTTATTGACACAGTTTCACAAATAACGCAGACATCAAATTAAAGTAGCACTATAAATTGGTTAAAAATCTCTAAAATGGCTAAGGTTAAAAAAATAAATCACTAGTTTCTACATCTTCTGTGATTTGTAGCTTGACATGAAATATTTTAAACTAATCAAAACTTCTTATATTTTGGGTTTACACGGCATCATCTCATGTCTCATGTCAAACATTTCAAAAAAACAGTGCCATTTGTCAAATAAAAAATCATCAATCAGTTTCACTTTTGTATAAAAATTTACTTTTAACTGGCCTTTTATACTCATTACAAAAGTTAGCACTAATAAAAACATGCACAATCCCTACTGTTGCTATTACACATTCTAAACTGCAATTACAATGTATTTTAATATTGCTTAATTTCTCTGTCAAAATGCCTTCTATTTGGGTTAACAACAAATATAAAGATTCTGTTTTGGCATCTTTTCAAAAATCATACCCACTTCCTCCCCTTCTGAATTACCTTGTCAATGTATTTAAAAGGACAGGCTTTTGCAAAATTCATGTAAATATTAATAAACACCTTTACATTAAGAACTGTATATGCAAAACATCAATTTAACGAATGGGAAAATTAATACTTGTGGTAAGTTATTTTCTTCTACCCTGTTCACAAGGGTAGCTCAAAATTATGATAGGTTTATAAATATTTAAGATGAGTTCTACATGCCGTACTACACTCTGTCCCTAATATTTCATACTGAAATTCTATCCTTGCCTATTGCAAATTCTGCTGGAGGGCTGAATGGCAAAATATGGCTTTGTTCATTGAAATATTAATGGCTTAGAAATAATGTAAATGAGTTTAAAAAATGCTACCAAATAATAATGTAATACTGAGAATAGAGCATAAAGGAACATTCATCTAATTCAAGTTTTGTAGTTTAAAAACAGATAAGAAAAGCATTTACTCAACACCACATTTACAGCTTTAAACCCAAATTTAAGTTCCTATTAAGTTTTATTAAGTCAGCAATTTCTGCATTGAAAGTTGAGTACCACCCCACTAATGTTTTGTATTGTTTGGTATAATACACAATTTTGCTTAAAAAAAATAAAAAGATTTTATCTTATGGTTTCTAGTTTTATGAAAAGGCAAATATTAATGAGGGTAGGTTGCCAATTAGAAAAAAATCTACAAATTTGCAACAGAATTATCATCCAACTAAATAAATACAATTTAGTAGTTACTATTACTAAATTTTATCATCGCAAGCAATAACCAATGATGACATTTTTTGTAACAAAAACTAAACATAGTATATAGGTTATCATCAATAAGAGACAAAACATTACCTGTGCAAGAAGAGCAACTCCCCGAGTCAATTCTTCAAGTGCTGCATCAGCCTCTGGTGGAAATCTGTCCTCACCTTAAAAGATTAAAAAAATAAACCAAACATACAATGAAAACAGTAAAAACAAACTTGATATGCTCTTTATTTAAACAAAACGTGCTTAAAAATTGCACAAAGAATGCATGCTTTATTCATAGTATAAATTCTGACAAAATGTACCTGGGATTGGGATTAAATTATCCAGTAGCACTTCTGCTCCTTGGAATGGCAGAGTTACAAAGTCTGACCTGCAGTCAAAGAGTGAAGTTGAAAAAGAGGTTGTGAAAATGGATTACAAACACAACACTTAAGCATGACAGTAGTGCAGGGCTGATTGTCAGCTACCAATTATTTGTTATCACACTGTAAGATACTGAATGCAAGCAATAAAAAAAAAAACTTGTTTTCTTAATTTCTCAATGGAAAATAAAGAAATAAAAACTGGAAAAATTGGAACCAAAAAAGAGTAAATGCTACTTTCTATCCAGTCAGGATTTTTAAGAGGCAAGTCATATTTTTAAATGTTGTGAGGGACGCCCCCCTGCTGCATATGTTCCGGGGGAGCCATCATGGACAGTTCAATACCTCCCCTAGGACGCTTGGTGGAAGCCTCCCTGGCCAATGTTGATTCTCTAGTCTCCCGCGTGGCTCCATAGGACATGGAGTCCTCCACAGCCTGGTTGGGAGCTGGGGTGACCAGTAGGGGGTGCTGCCAAGACTCAAGAACCTGGCTGGACGAGTCATCAGTCCCAGCCAGAGGTGCACTTGGGACCAGGTGGTCAAGCACCTGGAACACTTCTGGGTGGGCTATAAAACATCTCAGCCTCCACCACTCAAAGGCCAGAATCGGGAGGAAGAGATTGCCTGGGAGGAGTGGTGGTGCAAGGTGGAGAGTTGCTGGTGTTGTATTTAAAGTGCTTTGGCACTATGTTGGGCCTGTGGGACACGGTGAAGACAAGCCCCACGGCTGAAGAGAAAATAAAAGCCTGTGTGATTTTACACGTGCCTCTGCGTCAGTCTGTGCCAGGTCGGGTGCTATATAGCGCTTTTGTCACAATGTGTAAGGCAATTAACTAAAATTCCGCTCACTGTCATATTAGTTGTATTTTTTTTTTTTAATGGGAATTAGGCAGTCAAACTTCACAAGTAGAGACACGCTAAGATGACAGTAGCTGGACAAGTTATGATGGCATATTTGCTGTTAAGTTCAAATGCCATCATACCAATCCATTCAAGGGAATCTTAAATTTGGACTTGGTGCCTGTAATCATATTTTTGGAACTAGTTACTAAAAGCATCATTCATTCCACAATAGTTCTTAACCCCAAAGAGAACTCAACAAAATACTGTGCTAAGTCCTCATTGTGTTCCTGGTTTGCAATTGACTGAGTGGTCAAACAGTTCTAACTCCATTAGTAAATTAGCTAATGACATCATCATCATAGGCCTGTTCACCAACAATAGTAAACTGGCTTACAGAGGAAAACAAACATTGAGGTGATAGAACAACATTCTGAGATCCACTTTTAGCAAAACCAAGGAGATGATCAGGAAACAGGAAGCAGACCTCACTCCCTTCTATACTGGAGGCTGCAAAGAGGGCATCTTTACATTTCCTGGAATCAACTCTAACAAATGACCTCCAGTCGGCAAAACAAATCTTGGCTATTTAGGTTCTCAAACTGCTTTACTATCTCAGGTATCTAAGGACAGCTGGGATGTCTACCTGTGCTAACCAGCATGAACAGATGTACTGTTGAGCCTGTCCTCACTGGCTGAATAACACCAACAAAGACTACAGAGGAGAATGAAGTTGTCCCAATGTACTGTATTTCTGCTATACAGCTAATTTCTGTCCAGAACACACAATATTTTAGAAGGAAACACAGTCAACATTCTAGCAAGCAGTAGAGGGCAATTAACACTTATATAATGATTCATGGATAGTTTTTATCCAAGGATGGTAAAGTTATTCAATAGCCTTTATATTGATAAATGCATTAGTGTTTCTAGTATATACCCTCTGAATTTTTTAAATACATGATGCTATATTCATTGACTGTTTTTATTCACTATAGTAAAGACAGCAGTATGTGGAAGATATGACAGTAATATGTCCATTGTACTATCTACACAAGAAATTTGAACATCAAGTCCATGCAGTTACTCACTTTTCCACTGTCCATATAAACAATGTGAAGAACTCCCCTGCTTTTTAGATGAGCAAATTTAACTTCTACATCTGCTTGATATAAATTCTACAATGTATGATAAAGCATTTCTGCAAACAGTTTAACCATGCCAGTAATAGAAATATAACTAATGTAGTGTTTTAACCAGCCAATCATAGTAAGAAGTTAAACACTAGAGATGTAATTTTGGTAAGAGGGCAGATTGATTTTACGATAATAGAAGAGTACTTAAAAGATCTGAAAGAGAAGAGCACTTAACTTTAACTGAATTGCCAACAAATAATTTAAAATAGGGCCATAATTTTTTATAGCATTTAAATACAACTTTAAACACATTATACATACAATTATATAGAATTAACATTTAATTCAGCATGAAAATTATTCATTAAACATTGCCAGTCAAGCTGAAATTCTAGCACGTTTATCAATAAAATCAAAAACCTACAAGACTAAAAGAAAAAGACTTGTTCATCAAAACCATACAACACTTTCGCACAGATTTAAGAAATACGGTGCCATCCAGCAAAAATAAAATCTAAACAAATATTTCTATAGCAAATTTTCTTACAAAGGGTGTGACTCAAAGTGTTTTGCAACATGTCAAAGTAGTTACATGCAAGGACAGACAATTGCAGATAATAAAGAATAAATAGTATATAAAAGACAGATAAAAAATTCACATAAGAAAGAAACATAAGGGAACTAAAGTCAGTAAATATACATATTTTTTAAAGTTACTAAATGATAATCTAATGATAAGGTCAAATGGTGGACAAAAAAAACCCCAAAGAACTTGCAAGGGCTCCAGGCCAAAAGGTCGCCCAGTCCCCACTGGACATTCTGACTAACAAATGGTTTGTAAGTACTAAATCTAAATACCAATTCAAAATAATTAGGAGACAATGGACTGAAAGTACAGCATACACAGGGACAATGCTTCCTTAGCCATTTCTACTGGCAAAACATATATACACATACATACACACACATTCTATATATATATATATATATATATATAATAATAATTGACTAAGGCAAGAGACCCATGGAAAGCACACGTGGAAGGAGTGTGGATTCACTAAGCCGCCGACAAGTGAGACACCTATGGCGCACGCAGGGAGGAGCCACGCCCACCAACTCCGAGACCATTGGATACGACGACAACTCACAGAGCCACGCCCACCAACTCGGACGCGACGACACAGAAAAACCGGCGTCATTTATATTCGTTTGTCGTAGAGGTCACATGCAGCTCCGACTCACGTTGACTGTTAATAGAGGCATGTTTCTCGCGTAGGTGAATCAGCATATGCAGCGTGTAAAACTGTTTGCGAGGGGTATCCCATGGGATCCTTAAAACATTCCTTTACAACTGAGGTTAAAACACAATGAAGTGAGCAGTCTTTAAAAAACGAGTTTTCGGTTACGACACATGACCGCGTGCAACATAGTAAACTGTTTTACATGCTACATACAGCAATTCGCATCCGTGACAAACATGCGTCTTCTTAGATGCTCCTGCACTTTGTACACACCCCCCTCCCACCTCGCTACCATCGTGGTCGGGTGTCTTGGTGGATTATATATAGAAAGACAGCCAAAACCGCACAGAGCAATGAAAAGTCTACGTGAGTCACAGGTGCATCTGGACTGTACAAAGATGACAATGACTCGAGTGACGAGTTGGAGGTGGGCACATGAGCAGGCAGTGTATACAGAACGAGAAATCAGCAGACTAGCATGACAGAGGGAGCGGAGTGGACGTCCTTCTCCTCTCCTCCCGTTCCACCCTCCGCGTCTGAGCCCCGCACGGACGATTGTGTGTTGGTTCGTTCCGTGCATTGGTTAAAACCCAATGAAGGAGGCAGTCTTTAAAAACCAATAAGCCCTGTGCCTCTGTTTCATTACCATCTCACCTGCTTCACCAATGCAGGCCCTGCAAAAGTTGAGAAGCTCTCTCAGCAGCTGACCTTCTCTGTGCCTGACCGGTTCACACAGAGGCACCACATGACCAGGCGGTGTGTATGCTTCGAGAACGAGGATGAACTTCATCACGCCTCCCACGTAATCACGTGAACCGACTGTGACCGCAGTATGTAGAAAAGAAGGAAGAGCTCCCAAAGAGCGCTGAAGAAAAATGCCGAATACTTTATTCGCGAGATACAAGTTTAAAGAGAAGACATGAGGTATAAACGAGACTTTGGATCACTTTGTAACGGTGTTAAAATTGCTGTAGTGAGAAACTTTTAAGTGCCGGGTCTTAGCTAACATTAAATAAAGCCGTGGACATCGCAACATCACACAAGAGAGCAGCTCACATGAACTGACTGAACGCAGTACGAGTGATCACTTCCATGCATCAAACCTGTTCAAAAAACGCATTACACAATTGACAAGGTGATGGCTTTATATGTTGTTCGTTTATAAAACAGCGGAGAAGCTGTGTAAAGGTTTCACAAAAAACCAGCGGAGCGTCTTATATGAGCAGGTAGTCACCTAAAAAAGGAAATCAATAAATATCTATAATCGTAATAAACGAACAAAAAATAACGTACAAGCCGTGGATTACATAAAGGAAATGGGTACCTGAACAGTAAAGTAAGTCTCGAATAGCTACACAATAACTATAAGAATCGTAATAAACGAACAAGAAAACAGTACAGAACCGCGAAGCAAGGAGAAACGATGGCCTTATATGGCGTTCGTTTATAAAGCAGCGGAGAAGCTGTGTGAAGGCAGCTACACAAAAAAACAGCAGAGCGCCACACTCTGAATGTATTCCTGGCTTTACCGTTATACCCTCTGATCTCCCATTTCAATTCAAATGCCTCAAATTTCCAGTAAGGCTCTGCTTCGCGATGACAATTAATAAGTCTCAAGGACACACCCTATAAAAGGTTGCCATTGATTTGAGGCAACATTGATTTTCTCCTGGACAAAACTATACGTTGCATTCTCAAAAGTAATCTCAGTGCACAGCTTGGTCATATTACAACCGGACTGCTGAAAAGAGATCCTTAACAGATAGTTATTGGTATATTTTCCCTCCGTTTAAAAAGGTTTTCTTTTCTTAATAAAAATTTAAAAGCAGTTCTTCGTCGCTGCGAAGCGCGGGGATTTTGCTATATACACTGTACATATATGTATGTATGTATGTATGTACGTACGTACAGTGGAACCTCGAGATAAGAGTTTAATTCGTTCCAGCACTGAGCTTGTATAGCATATTTCTCGTATCTAAAACAAACATCCCCATTGAAAATAATGGAAATCCGGTTAATCCAAAAATATCAACATAAAAATCAATTTTTCTAACAAATAACACTGATAAATAATATATACAAGTGGAACTTCGGTTTGCAAGTAACTTGGTTTACGAGTGTTTTGCAAGACGAGCTAAATTATTTTACTTAATTTTGACTTGATAAAACGAGCGATGTCTTGCAATACAAGTAGTATGGATGCACTTTGTCTGCTGAGCGTCATGTGAGCATAACTGAGCTGATGGTTCTTCTTTCTTGTGTGCATCTCTCTCTCTCTCTCCTTATCTCTCTCGCTCGCGCACACGTTTCTCTCTCCTCTTGAGGGCAATCATCTCCTATTCTCCGTCTGCATGACCGCGATATTTTTGGATACGCTTATACAGCGAACTGCTACAGCGAAACAATGAAATCACAAGCGCACAAACGCGTAGATCCTCACGCTACGGGAGAACAAGGAACACTGAGTGAGCGGACGGGCTGGCAGCGTCAGCTTGGGTGAATCCCCGAGTCGAGGCGGATCGGGAAACGCGTCACGCATAACAACAGCCTGGCTCGTTACGCGAGCCAATGCTCGTATTTAGATCCAAATTTTTCGCTCATACTTTCCTCTTATCTTGAATTTCTCGTATACAGAGGTGATCGTATCTAGAGGTTCCACTGTATATGTATGTGTGTATATATGTTGATATGTATATATATATATATATATATATATATATATATATATATATATATATATATATATATATATATATATATATATATATGTAGATGTGTATGTGTAGATATGTGTAGATGAGTAGATATGTATAGATATGTGTAGATGAGTAGATATGTGTAGATGTGTGTAGATATATATATATATATATATATATATATATATATATATATATATATACACATACATACACACATACACACGTATATATGTGCATGTGTGTATAGTTCTGAACACTCCGTGGGCTAAGTTTATAAGTAGTTTTAATTTCACGAAGACGTTTATCGTGTGGCGATTGGTTAGATGGAGAAAGAAAAAGGAAGGATAGGAGCTGTTCGTTTTCAAATAATATTGCATGTACTGAACTATTTTAGAATAAAAACATACATTTGATTTCAGTCAGTCTTTAAGAGCCAGTGTAAATGCATGATAATTGTAAAAGTTAGCTTTTTTTTTAATTCAGTTCCATTCCCTCAGTTGTTCACGACCCCCATCTGATACTGCTGTTTTCACATAAAGATGCTATAACTCAAATGTGATTTATTTGGAGACGCTATAGCTCAAATGTGATTTATTTGAAGACGCTATACTCGAATGTTATTTATATAGGGAAGAAAGTACAATGTCAGGTGCTCATTCAGTGTAATAGGAACCATAGCACAGAGAGCTGTGTACACTGCAACAAGTACACATGTCGTGAATGTAGGAAGGGTGTGTGGGAATTGTTAATATTTGAATGTGATGATTTTATATAGCACGGATCGGAAATCAGCAGTTCTTAGCATTGCACCACACAAGCTGTCGTATCAACCACCTACTGTAACTTGCTTTATTTTTTCTTCACTTATAGTCTAGAATAAAATTGCACTTGTTTTGTTATACTTGTACACCAACATATGTTCCTGTGTTTGAGCGACACGGGCATGCTCAAAAAAATAGATGTGTAATGCCACGAAAAGTGCACGCAGACACTTCAGTTCGCAAGCATTGGTACAAGAATGCAGTCACAAGTACGCTGCAGAGCTATAGCGCATTTTTATGTGAAAACAGCATTCTCAGATTTCGGGGGTTGGGGGTTTGGGGTATAGGGAAGGATCCTGAACATGACTCAGAGAATGAAAAGTGAATAAAAAAAACTAACCTTTACAAGTATCATAAATTACACCGGCTGTTACACACTGAAATCAAATGTAAGTTTTTATTCTAAAATAGTACAAATAAGAGCAGTTTACTTCTCAGAACTGAATCATGCGGGATCGAACTCATGACCTTTTGAATACTAGTCAGCGGTTGATACCATTACGCTACCGTGGCAGCTGTAGTATGTATGTGTCAATGTGGCATGCTAAGGCGGCTTTTTTCTGCAGTTATATTTTTGAATAAAAGCATACTTGTTCTGTTATATGTGTACCTTTTGTGAAAGTGTTTGATTATTTGGACTTCAGGCTTCATACATTATATAGTTTATGCTTACATTTTGTCATTTACTACTACAATATTAAAAACGTTTGTTTTAAAAATGTGTTTGACACGAATTACTGTAGAAACGGAACACACGTGAAATGCATGTATTCCAAATAACGATCTAATATTTCCACTCTAAAACTCCACTTCACTCCCAGATAATCAATCAAGGCATGAGCTGGGAGAAGTTTGTGCACATTCTAATTCGTTGGGGGGATGGAATAGCCGGCTACTTGCAGCTTACCTTTTATCAACACATTTAGATTAACAAAAGAGGCTGGCGGAGAGGTGAGAATGGTTTTAAGAAGCGATTTAAGGTGGGACGGACCTACGAGTTTTTTCGTAAGCTCTGGTAATTCTATTATTAAAAAGTCACTTTAACGTGTCAGTGGACAGAGATTAACATTAACAGAAAGTGTAGTTGGTTTACAAAAAATATTTATTATTTATTCCTTTTCTAAGACATGTTCAGTGCAAAACAACTTTTGACAAGCACATCTGGATATTTTGCTAAGCCTAAACGCCTCTTTGGATGGTTGAAAATACGTTGTCAAAATTATAGTTTAAGTTGTTTGCAAAATTTGTTCAATAAAAAGGTTCTATATTTTGACTGCATCTGTCATGCAATGTGATTCCTTCTCTTCATTAGTGCCACCCCCTTGAAAATTACCACTTTATGGGGGCATGCAAACCTGTATTAATTACTTGTGTGCACATTAAAAATTTTTTTGTATAATGCTCATGACAGTGGAATAGGTTATTCATAGCCAGTCTACTGCAGTAATTGCAGTGGAAAATGTGGTTAACATCCACTAATGCATGGGAAAAAAATACCACCGAATACCGTGAAACCGGGATCATTTAGAAAAATACCGTGATATAGAATTTTGGTCATACCGCCCAGCTCTAATGGCTGCCTTCCACTCCTTTTTTGAAATGTTGAGTAAGAGATCCTATTCCCATTGTACTTAGGGATCTTTAAAAGGGGCTTTAAAAGGGTTTTATATATTACTATCCTGTGGCAGCCCTGTGCTACCACCTTCAGGATGAAATTCCCTGAGGCTTGTGAAAGGAAGATTAACACTGAGGTCCTGTCCTTGATGACATATGCACTGTGCAACTTTTTTTTTTTTTAGCACCTTAAATGCATGACAGAATGCCCAGTGGAGCTTGATTGTATCGTAAAACCCAAGACCTTTTTTCTCCATTGGAGTTTTGGCCCTTTCCCTACTGATCATTCCCAATGACCCTTTTAGGAGGTGCTATATTAGTAAACTGAGGGCCTCAAGTACAGTATTTTTAACTGGACCACTACATATCTAATTACGGCTTGAAGTCTTAGTTTAAAATATATAAATTTGCCATGCTACACTATTTCAATGTATTTGTCTATAATCCTTACAAAATAAATATGCCACTCCTATTTATTTGGAATAAGAACACAGGGAGAAAAAAAAAAAAGTCTCCTCCAAACCTTTATAACAGGGCTTCGGGATTTGACATTACTGGATTTTTGGGTAGGGTATGTGTAGACAATAGATTCTGCAAGAATTACACATTTCTCAGGTAAAGGAAAGGTAGTCTAGCACTTGATCCAGTTAGTACAAGGTGTGTACAATTAAACTATAACTTGTGTGATTACATGAAAAATCCAATTGTTGAAAAACCATGTTCAGAATCTGGTAACAAAACAAGTAGTATTTTTTTCATTTAGCATTTTTACTATAAATTGCTTTTTCAAAAGTGAATTTTTTCTTTTTTCTTTTATTGAAAAATAGAACATTTATATTATGGACTGAGCTTAGGATTCAGACTCTAGGAAATTTAAAAAGACACCTTGCCAGTATCTGTACAACTCAGAGGAAACAATTTTCACTTATAAAACTAACTTCTTTGTTACAGACACACTTTAACAGTTATCATGCAATAGGCTTAGCCTTTTCCATACTGCACCACTTTACAGAGACCAAATCCTTTATGCCAATAAACACAAATCTGTATTTTGCAACTTGTTGGACTGCCAATATAAAAGCAGACTAGCATTTATCATTTGTTACTTTAACTATACTGACCAAGCACAACCTTCCCAATACATCAAAAGTGGTCTTTTTGCCCATGTGTTGTGGCAATGTATGCAGCAAGTTCTCCATAAACATGTTATAACTGCTCATTTAATTTCAGGCACTGCAGATAAAAAAGCCTGGACATAAATGCAAGTTGCAGCTTACCATTTGATGCAAGATCATTTTATCTTGCACTTGCCATTCCTGACTTTTCCCTTCTGTGCATTTTTTTTTAATTTTAATATGAAACCCTCTACTTTATTACAGCCTAGTCATAAAGGACTATACTGTAGTAATATCTGAAATTGATGTGAAAATCACCTCTGGGAATAAAGTCATTTAGGGTTAACAGATACCAAAATATCTCCAAGATACTGCTGGAAAGGGGATAGGGATTTAGATGCCAAAAATACTTGCCTGATTTGCCTAAGAACACTAATCTTCACTCTCTCATAACCCCCGTAGTCTACATATCGGATCTCCACTTCATTAGTGTCTTTGTAGAAGGAAATCACTTGGGCTCTCCACCAAGCACCTTCACCTGCAGGTGCAGCGCAGATAACACCAACTAAAAAACATCAGCAAAAATGTATTAAACCGTAGCTGATTTTGACTGTAGGAAATAATTATTTCTATTTATAAAAGCTAAACATTTTCAATTATGAAAAGAGCACATCTCTTCAAGATTAAAAAACCATACAGTATACTATACAGTGGAACCTCGGTCCACGACCAAAAAGTTCGGCAAACTTTTGCCTCTGTTCACGACCACACACTCGGTATACGAACAAGCCAGTTTTCCTTTCGGTTTGTACGTGTTCAGTCTCTCACTTTGCATTTCCTGTGCAGCGAGCGAGCGACACACACACACACAGGCGCGAGAGAGACACACACACAGGCGCGAGAGAGAGAGAGACACACACACAGGCACGTGAGAGAGAGCTGGACGCATAAGGTAGAGAATGTAGTTAAAGAATGCACTGGGCTTGTTTTTGTTTTCATTTCTGTTTACAGCGATCGGTTCATAGCGTGCATTGTTGCAATGTAACTTTTATTGGTGGTTTATTAAATTATGGATTTTTCAAATGTTCATTTTTTCCCTGTGTTTAAAACTCAAAAAAAAAAGTGTTTTTAGCGAGCGGTTCTTAGCGCTATAGCGTGAACTATTGCAGTTAGTTTTCTCTATTCAAGGTTTTCTCAGTGTTATTCAATGTTTTTTACATTTAGTTTACAGATTAATCGTATTTACATACAATCCTATGGGAGAAATTGCTTCGGGTCACGTCCAAATCGGTTTACGACCAGAGTTTTGGAACAAATTATGGTCGTGAACCGAGGTCCCACTGTACTCAAAATCCATAAAAAAATGTAATTCCCGCTGCATGTTACTACATTTTTCCACTGTGAGTTGAAAAAAAACAAACCAAAAATGTTTTCATCACATCTTCAACAATAGTCAGCCGATTTTGATAAAATTTGGAACATTGTATAAACTTGTGTCAAAGCCTGGTCAAAGCAGTACAAGATCTTACTTATTTATAAATTTGGTTGCCATGGATACGTGCGAACGCAGACGATAAAGTTTGTAAACAAGTTTGACCCTTGCTAAATTTGCAGACAAAAATGGGTTTCAGTACAGAAGACCGAATTTTTATTCTCATTTTATTTATGTCAAAACACGAAGACTTAAGTTCAATAAGCTATTGCAGCGATGTTGTTTGTTTGATGTGAGTAATTAATACAACTGTTGTTGGAAAACATATTACATACACTTTGTATCAAACATTAAGTAAATCAGCCGACTATTGTTGAAGATGTGATGAAAAACATTTTGGCGTGTTTTTTTTCCACTCACAGTGTATATTTAACTAATTAGCCCTTTTTACAAAATTTGGAAATGACACATTGGTGGGTAAATCTGTTAGTTTGCTAGCAACGGATGTGTGTATTCCACTTCTCTACTTCCTTTTCTAATAATCGATTTTTGCAATGCTATATGTATTGCGGGAAAGCACTAAATAACAAAAACATCAAAACTGAACAATGATGGTAAAACTTAAGTGGAGGAATTCTTTTATAAATTACTAAGGCAAGTCTTAACTTTATGCCAGTATGCTAAAAGTTTCTATTAACATTTTTTATATATTTAATGTTGGCTTGCTCTGGTTTGACAGATGTCAATATATTGTAATATACTCAACAGAAATCATATAGATTAAGCATTTTTAATCTGGACAAACCACCATATCAATTCTATTAGACCTCAGTGCAGCATTTGACACTGTCAAACATGACATTCTACTGCCCAGAATGGAGAACATGCTGGGTATCTGTGGCACTGCCCTCCAGTAGTTCAAGTCCTGTCTGACTGATAGGCAAAAATTTGTTAGTCTTGGCAACAGCAGATCCAGCTCAGTGCCAGTCACACAAGGAGTTCCTCAGGGCTCTGTCCTCGGCCCTCTTCTCTTCTGCATTTATATGCTTCCCTTTGGCCATATTATTCGTAGCTATGGACTGGGTTATCATTTTTATGCAGATGATACTCAACTATATTTCAATGTTAAAAGTGGAACTTCATCAGAGCTTTCTCCGCTCAAAACCTGCCTCAGTGAAATTAAAACCTAGATGGAGCAGAACTCTTTAAAATTAAACTGCAACAAACCTGAACTCCTGCAAATTGGGACTAAAGTGCAACTACTTTAAAATGAGCTCTTTCCCAGTTCATCTTGGCCGTGATCTCATCAGACCTGCCTCCACTGCAAATAATCTTGGTGTTATTTTTGATTCCTCCCTTTCTCATTCCACTCACATAAATCACATTAAGAAACTTTCTTACTTTCATCTCCGTAACATATCCCGTGTTCGCTCCTTCCTCTCCTTTTCTAATGCTGAGAAACTTTTTCATACTTTTATCACATCCTGCATTGATTATTGTAACTAGCTGCTGACAGGTGCCCCTTCTAATCTTATATCACAGCTCCAGCTTATTCAAAACTCAGCTGCAAGAGTCCTTACTCGAACTAGCAGCAGTGAGCACATAACACCCATCCTGCTCCGTCTTCACTGGCTCCCTGTGTCTTATAGAATCGACTATAAAATTCTACTAATAACCTACAATGCCTTAAACGACCTTGCGCCGAACTACATCAGTGACCTTCTCCATCACTATGTGCCTGCCCGCCCACTAAGGTCCTCCGATTCTGGCAATCTTGTTTTATCCCACATTAATCTACACTCCATGGGTGACAGAGCCTTCAACTGTATAGCGCCCAGACTCTGGAATGACCTACCAAAATTAATTAGATCAGCTGACTTCATGCATTCTTTTAAAAAACAACTCAAAACTCATCTGTTCAGGAAGGCTTTTAGCTGTACCAGACTTATTACCCTTACCTTACCTATTACCCTTCTTTCAGTTTAACTCTATGTCAAGATGATCATGTAACCTGTGTGTGTGTGTGTGCTAGAGCATCAATTATGTTCTCTGTTAGGCTTTTTCTCTGAATTTACTATCTTACTCTTCTTTATTTATCTGGTTTAGTACAATGCTATACAGTGGAACCTCTGTTTGCGAGCATAATTCGTTCTGGAAACATGCTCGCAATCCAAAGCACTCGTATATCAAAGCGAATTTCCCCATAAGAAATAATTAAAACTCAGATGATTCGTTCCACAACTCAAAACTATTCATATAAAAAATGATTAATACAAAATATAAAGTACATAAAACAAATTAACCTGCACTTTACCTTCAAAAAGGATCACGGCTGGTGTGAGTGAGTTTCTAAACTCATGTGGGATTCCACCCAAGGGGACGACACACAGAAGAGTGTCCCAAAGCAATCGCAGTCTCCCAGCGCTGTAGCAGTTCGTGCATCCAAAAAGATCGCAGACATGCTATAAGCGTCTGCCGTCGATGGGTGATACAAGGAACATTATAAAGATCCCGCTACAATAAATAACAGCGCTGTTGCTGTTTCAAGCTGAATAAATCTGGTGTTGTTAAAGTACTGAGACTCGGCTTCGTGTTTTGGGGCGCAAGATGGGGACTCGCACTTCACAGCACACACGTGCGCGCGAGCACACACACACAGTCATAATGCTGTAGTAAACAGTATACGCTCGTACGGATGTTGATTATATGAGTGAGGCACACAGACTCAGACGGAGAATAGGATACTATTGCCCTCGAGAGAGAGAGAGAGAGAGGAGAGAGACGCGTGCGAGAAAGATAAGGAGAGAGACGCGCGTGCGAGCGAGCGAGCTAAGGAGAGAGAGAGAGCGCTGCAGACAAAGTGCATCCATACTACGCGTATTGCAAGACATCGCTCGTTTATCAAGTCAAAATTTATTAAAAAATTTTGCTTGTCTTGCAAAACACTCGTAAACCAAGTTACTCGTAAACCGAGGTTCCACTGTATACTGTATACCCTGCCGTTCTTTCTTAAACTCTGTAAAGCGCCTTGAGCATCGGAAAGGTGCAATATAAATAAAATGTACTATTATTAATCTATGTTTTCCTAGCGTTCATTTATTGTTGCATTGTTTTCAAAAGTTTTTTCAAGCTTCTGAAATGAAACATGCAGACATACAGCACTTAAACTTATGGTTCATAATGTTGGTCAGAAATAAATAACATTGCACTTATGTTAACTTGTACATACTGACTAGGAGTGGGTGCTATTGCATAATCATGTTACCCCAAGAAGGCACCTGCTGTGGCGTGTTCTAGTAGCATGGACTTTCACATATTAAATCCAAGAAAAACATTTGCTCCTTCAAAATTCTATTCTCATACCAGGTCAACACTAAATGGGTTCCACTGAAAAGGCACAGCAGCAGTCTTAGGTCTGCACATTCACTTTATGTGCTCATCAAATTTAAAGTGCTGTAATGGAATAAAAAAGTGTTTTAGCTCAAATATTTGGATCTATTATGTTCACCATGTTTCATAGGGAATATTGAAACTCGGGCAAAGATGTTTATGTTTAGAGGAATACTACAGAAGCTCTTCTTTGGAGATTCTGCCATTAGGTTAACCGGAAGAGAGTGAAAAAGGCTAATTTCCCAGTGAAGGATTATCACACAGGGCATTTAAACAATGTCCTGCCAAGACATGAATCTTTGTGCATACACAAAGCACAAATATTATATTTTAATGTTTTTATACTTTAAAAACACACAGTACCTGAAGGTATGCAACTTTACTGCTTCAGCTACATTATCATTCTTGTTCAGAAATTAGGCAGACAGAAATATGCACATACTATCAAATATTATATTAAAGACTTAACCGTCCCTGCAAGAAATGTCCATTAGATGTGAAATTAAACTGAACTTTACTATTCTATGAAATATTAACACCACCTGGCTTTAGTCAAATATGACACCATAAAAAAGAAATTATAGGACATTGTCCCGTCTTACCTTCCACTGGGGACGGAAGGGTTGGAATGCCAGGCTGCGAATAGCACAGAAACATCTGTTGGTCCAGACTGCGCAGTGCATGATAAGTAGGATGTGTATGCTGCTGTACAAACATGTGACCAGCTGTTATGATATTTACCACAATGACTTCCACAGTGACCCCATCAGGAAGCAAAAGCTGCCAAAACAAACAAACAGGCAAGTTGTTTGGTGTAAAATGTTAATTAAGGAATGCTGAATACTGTTGTTGTGACTAAATGAAAACAAATCTGTGGCTAACAGGTGCATATAATAAAAGTGTGTGCCAAATTGCAATTAAGAAATTATGTCTTAAGGCAGTGATTTGAAAACACAAACAGCAAACATTTTTTAAACCATCTCCCAACAACAAATAGCATCATTCACTGGATTTAAAAGTCCGTTTTCAAGAAACACAGAAATAAATATCTTTAATGTATATATTATTTAAATATATGTGATGGAAAGAGACAAATTATTAACATTAACCTTTCAAAGTGTTGGAAACTGAATGACTTCCTGTGCATATGTATACAAAACTGATGGCCACATTTGATTAAATTATGTTAAATCTTATACAGACTTAAGGCATGAATGAATGAAATTTACCCAAAGTACCAATAAACCTAGAAACAAAAGCTAAATAACATCTAAATAATAAACTTTGAATTAAAGGTATATGAAATCTTATCTGGAAAAACACAAAACAAAACGACAGCGGATATTATTAAAGATTATACAGTTACTATAAAAAGTCAGCAGTTTAGGAAGTTAGCAACATAGGTTCCATTTTCATCTGTCTTAA
The DNA here is from genome assembly GCF_016835505.1 of Polypterus senegalus. NCBI lineage: Eukaryota > Metazoa > Chordata > Cladistia > Polypteriformes > Polypteridae > Polypterus > Polypterus senegalus. The sequence continues at coordinate 104,310,316 of NC_053159.1, read as the reverse complement.
GCAAAATAGGCTTCAGAAGTATAATGAATTGTTTCACAATTTTGGAAATTATTCTAAGAGCTTACAAAGTAACTATTTAATTCATCAGTAGCTGGTAATGGTGCCCATATCGAACAAACATATTTCTAATGTTTGCTTAAAAAAAAAGTGATTTGTTAATTTAAAACTAAACAGTAACTATTATAATGGTAAATATACAAGGAAATAGACTATTTTGCCAGGAAATACTTTAATCTAGTGACACTTCAGTACAATAAATTCAACTTAATGTTTTTTTGACGCACTAAAAAAATGTCACTGTTTCACTGTAAGCACAACCACGCAATGACACTTACATACTTAATATAATGTTGGCAATATCAAAAGTATGTAAGTCTAAAATCTCAATACCACTTATATACTGCTTTTAAAGGGTATGGTTGTGGTGGCAAAAAACCACGACAGACTGGCTAGGTGTCTCTATACCCAGCGTCTTCCAACCAAAGAATTCCATTTTCCTAATGAGTTCCCCATGCACTCTTAGGCTGTTTAATAGATGTAATTCCTTCAATGTATCCTAGATCTAACGCAGGGTTTTCTACCAGTGAGCCAAATCTAGTACATCTCTCAAGGGAGGCACCCTACCAACATGTCCAGCTCATCTTGACTGCCTACACTAGATTTGGTTCTATTCCAGAGTCCTACATTGTTGACCCAGTCATTTAGCATGACATGTAACCCTCGGGACCTTGTTTTTGCCATTTGTTCTCACAATCTCATTATTTCAGTCACTGCACAGAGCTCAGGACCATAGGTGGGGATACAAAAGGATGTGTAAATCAAAAGCTTTGTCCAAGGGTTTAAAGTTTAAATTATATCATCACAATCGTGTTATATATTACTTTGACATTTGTTTAAACTTTAGAAAACAATTTAATATTTTATAAAACTTTAAAAATAAACTAGGCCACTCAAATTTTATAATGGATATATTGGTGCCAATAGTAAAGAAAAGCCTTAAAAAAGTTACAGAATAACCATTTTACAAACCTAAAATGTCATTGAGTCTTGATCCATGTTTGAGATTACACACAATGTTTAGTTTTTTTATTTATATAGCAAAACATGAGCAAAGTGCTTTACATAGGAAAGGATAACAGTATGAAATAAAAGACAGAAAGAATTAAAAAAGAAAATCAAAAAGGAAACATAATATACACATGAACACATATATCAACACACAAACAAATAACTTATATACAATTATTCAAATACAAAAGATAAACTCTGTATAATACAAAATAGAAAGATTTAACCACTCAAACTCACAAACTCAAAAACAAGTGAATAACAGTCCTTTTTTTTTTTAACCAAAATCCTAAAACTATGAAGTATGGGAGCCGACCTTATTACGAGGGGCAATTTAGGACCACCCACCGCAAAAGTTCGATCGCCCCTCAGCTTCAACCATGTATGTGAACAGTAAGCAATAGCGTATCAGCTGTCTGGCTGAAGAGTATGGAATGATAAGATCAAATGAGTACAGTGGAGGTGACACATGTAGGGATTTAAAAACAAGCACTAAAACCTTAAAATTCACCCTATAACTAACAGGGAGCCAATGAAGAGAGGCCAATACTGGACAGATCTGAACCAATTTTTAGGCATAATACAAGCACGGATGAGCTTTTGAAGGTCACTGAATGACAAAAATGGCTTAGCTTTATTGATCACCCTGAAGTAGAAAAAGAAAAAAAAAAACTCTTTACTGCAGCATTTGTTTGTTTGTCGAATTTCAAATTTGAATCCAAGATCACCCAGAGATTTTTAGCACATGGCTTTAAGTACCAGACAAATGGACCCAATGTGCCAACAATGTTTCATGAACAGTAGATTGACCAAATAGAATGATTTCAGTTTTTGACTCATTTAACTGCAGGAAGTTAAGTGCCATCCAGTGTTTTATATCATCTAAGCAGTTAAAAAGCCTTGTCACAGAATCAGTTTGATCTGATTGCAACAGGAAGTAAATTTGGATATCAGCAGCGTAGCAATGATACGGGATACTTGTTTAATATAGAGCAGAATGGTAACATATATAAAGAGAAGAGGACTGGACCTAAAACAGACCCCTAAGGTACCTCACAGATAACTAAAGCGGTAGGAGACGAACTACCCATATGGCCAGAAAACCTACCTTTGAGGTAATGCACAAATGACTTGAGCAGTGCCCCGAATACAAACCCATCGCCTCAAGCCGGTTACTCAGAATGCCATGTCCAACTGTGTCAAACAAAGCACTCAAATGTAAATGTAAAATTTACAGGAATGTAAATTTGGAAAGGAGATGGAAGCTACTAGGAGCCAAGGGATTAAAGGTCTGCCGTTTTTAACTGGTTGAATCACTGCATGCTTAAAGCATGTAGGAACAGTCCTCGTCTGCAATGAGCCATAAACAATTGACAGCACATTAGGACCAATTACATCAAGCCCCCCCTTTTAAAGAATCAAGCAGGCATAAAATCAAGATGACAAAAAAAATGGCTTCTTACAACTCACAATTTTTGTCAGGTCTGTAAAAGAGACTGGCAGAAACTGATGAAGTACAGGGGAGTAAGTGATGCCCACTGACGGATCCTGAGCAACAGGCACAATGTTAGCTTCGATATCAGTTATTTCAATGAAAGTATTGCAGAAAGTCATCACAAGTGTGTGATGACCAAGCATTTGCAGAACCCCCACATAGATTAAGTACATCAACACTCCTAAATACTACTCTGGGATTTTCAGAGCTGCTTGCAATAACATTTAAGATAAGGGAGAGAAAAAAAAACAAAAAAAAACAAAACATTTTTGCAGCCTAAATAGCCTCTTGATAATTAACAAGGGAATCTTTAAAGATTTCACAGGAGACCTGGAGGCAATCCTTCCACTTTCTCTCAGTATTCCTACACGTCCTTCTTAGATAACGTGTAGTATCATTAAACCATCACTGTCTTCTGGGCTTACATTTCCTTTCTTTAAGTGGAGCTAGTGCTGGGAGGTATACCAGTTCATACTGAAAACCGTTTATTTTAGTTATGATATGGATTTTTCTTATACCGCAACAACAGTTTAAATAGCCTAAACAATGTTCGGAACGTGGCACAGTGGGAAACTGTTTTTTAGGGGGAAGAGACCTTTTTCACTGTTACACTACTAAACACACATGCAACGGAGTACATGCGTTAGTGGAGGTATTGAGCGGTGAAAATGGACAGAACATTCCGAAACTGAAGCTGTAGCAGACGATAAAGTTGAAAATGATGACACAGAAGAACTTTTGCCGAACAAGGGAGTCATGTCAGTCGTCTGGAAATGTTTTGGTTTTAAAAGGTTGGATGTGGACCATTATTTTAAAACATGTCTGCTGTTTCATTAATACAAGTAGCTGTGATATGGACGCTATACAGTGCCCGACCTGGCACAGACTGACACAGAGGCACGTGTAAAAACAAAGACCTTAATTTTTCTTCACCTGTGGGGCACGTCCTCCCCATGAACCCCACAGGCAATACACAGTCCCAAAAGCACTTAAACCACAAGACACAACCCTTCTTCTGGCACCATCACTCCTCCCAGGCAACCTCGTCCTCTTCCTCCTGATTCTGGTTACTGAGTGGTGGTGGTTGGCCCCTTTTATAGCCCACCCGGAAGTGTTCCAGGTGCTTGACCACCTGGTCCCAATTGCACTTCCAGGTGGGGCTGAAGATTTGTCCAGCCGGGTTGTGGAATCCATGCTGCACCCCACAGTGGCCACCTCAGCTCCCAACAAGGCTATGGAGGACTCAATCTCCCATGGTGCCCTACGGTAGGTTGGTGAATCACCACTGGCTGGGGAGGCTGCCACCAAGCGTCCCGGGGGAGGTATTGAGCTGCCCATGGTTGCTCCCCCGGAACATACGTAGCAGGGACGTCCCAGCAGCCTGTCACATAGCACTCCCCCTCCCCTAACTATGTGATGTGATTGTTATTCCATGGAAGACCCAAAGAGTGTCTGATTTAAAAAGAACATGTCGTAGAGCTGAGCGTAAATGGAGGAAAACTAAACTATCCATTATGAGATATTGAAGGCTAAAATAACAGAATACAATAACACTGTCCGTCTTGAGAGGCTGCTATTTCTCTAATATTATAAATAACAATGCTAGTAATCCCAGAGTCTTATTTTCAACAATTGATCGTCTGTTAAACCCAGGTAACACAAAGGAATGCCCCCAGAATACTTCCAGTGAAACCTGTGAGAACATTGCTGTATTTTTCAATCAAAAAATTAATGATATTAGAGATAACATAGTATATCTCCCCAACACTGCAGAACCTCCAAAGCCCCGGTACTCCATTATAAACAAATTAAATGCTTTCACCAGGATAGATTTACCTGAATTACATAGTATAATCTCTCAACTGAAACCCTCCACCTGCGTCCTTGACCCAATACCAACAAGGTTTTTCAAAGAAATATCAGGCGTGCTAATTGACAATATTCTGGACATAGTTAATTGTCATTAGATACGGGGGTCTTTCCAGACTGTCTTAAGACTGCTGTAGTTTAACCGCTGCTCAAGAAAAATAATCTTGACCCCTCTGCCTTTGAAAATTTTAGACCCATTTCTAACCTGCCCTTCTTAAGTAAAATTCTAGAGAAGGCAGTCATTATGCAGTTAAATGACCACCTCAATAAACATGCTATTCTTGATACATTTCAGTCAGGCTTCAGAACAAATCACAGTACAGAAACTGCACTCGTTAAAGTAGTAAATGACTTGCGGGTAAATGCAGACAGAGGCCATTTATCTGTTCTCATCCTCTTAGATCTGAGTGCTGCATTTGACACCATTGATCATAATATTCTTAGAAATCGCCTTAGTCAATGGGTGGGCCTCTCTGGCAGTGTCTTAAATTGGTTTGAATCCTACCTGGCAGGGAGAAAATTCTTTGTGAGTTGTGGTAATCACATCTCAAAGACACATGATACTCTATAAGGTGTTCCACAAGGCTCTATCCTGGGTCCGCTGTTATTCTCAATCTACATGCTTCCGTTAGGTCAGATTATCTCAGGTTAAAACGTTAGTCTACCACAGCTATGCTGATGACACACAGCTGTACTTATCTATAGCACCTGATGACTCCGACTCTTTCGATACACTAACACAATGTCTTACTGGTATTTCTGAATGGATGAATAGTAATTTTCTCAAACTAAATAAAGAAAACTGAAATTTTAGTAATTGGCAATAATGGATTCAGTGAGGTTATCAGAAATAAACTTGATGCACTAGGATTAAAAGTTAAGGCGGAAGTAAAAATTTAGGGTAACCGTTGACTGTAATCTGAATTTTAAATCGCATATTCATCAGACCACTAGGACAGCATTTTTTCACTTAAGAAACATAGCTAAAGTTAGACCTCTTATATCATTGAAAGATGCTGAGAAATTAATTCACACTTTAGTTTTCAGTAGACTAGATTACTCCTCTCAGGACTACCCAAAAAAGACATAAATCATTTGCAACGAGTGCAGAATGCAGCTGCTAGAATCCTAACTGGGAAAAGAAAATCAGAACACATTTCTCCAGTTTTGATGTCACTACACTGGTTGCCTGTGTCATTCAGGATTGACTTTAAAATACTGCTTATGGTTTATAAAGCCTTAAATAATCTCGCTCCATCTTATATATCGGAATGCCTGACACGTTATATTCCAAATCGTAACCTTAGATCTTCAAATGAGTGTCTCCTTAGAATTCCAAAAGCTAAACTTAAAAGAAGTGGTGAGGCGGCCTTCTGCTGTTATGCACCTAAAATCTGGAATAGCCTGCCAATAGGAATTCGCCAGGCAAATACAGTAGAGCACTTTAAAACACTGCTGAAAACACATTACTTTAACATGGCCTTTTATAACTTCACTTTAACTTAATACTGATACTACGTATGTTCAATTCTTCATAATAACTATTCACAGTGGCTCCAAAATCCATACTGACCCCTACTCTCTCTTCTGTTTCTTTTTCCGGTTTCTTTGTGGTGGCGGCCTGCGCCACCACCACCTACTCAAAGCATCATGATGCACCAACATTGATGGACTGAAAGCCAGAAGTCTACGTGACCATCATCAGGTCCTTCCATGAAAACCCTAAATACAAAGAGGACTGTTTGACTTATGTTAGGTAGATTGCCCAGAGGGGGCTGGGCGGTCTCTTGGTCTGGAACCCCTACAGATTTAAATTTTTTCTCCAGCCTTTGGAGTTTTTTTTTTTTTTCTGTCCACCCTGGCCATCGGACCTTACTCTTATTCTATGTTAATTAATGTTGACTTATGTTTATTTTTTATTGTGTCTTCTATTTTTCTATTCATTTTGTAAAGCACTTTGAGCTACATTTTTTTTGTATTAATATGTGCTATATAAATAAAATAAATGTTGATGTACCTGGGTACTGTGTAGTAGTGTGATGATGCCGGTCCCCTACTGACTCCCTCTTCCCACATAGGAGTTTGCTGGACCAATACCGTGGATAGTTATGAACAAGATGAGATGACAAATCTCATTGAAGCCAGGGGATGGTGGAAAGTGCTCAAGTGCTTTTATTAAAAACAGTCAAAAGTACAACCAAGTGTCCATTGTGCAGTGTTTAAAAAAATACACTACCCAAATAAACAGCAAATCCATAAAACCAGTGAAACATGGGGATAAAATCCTTAATAAATAAATCTGTTAAAATAGACGTTAGAATGCATGCTCTCTCCTCACCCGATCATAATCCACCATCTTCTGTCTCCCTGGCTCACCCATCACTGGTGTTGCCAGCGGAGCCCCTGCAGCACAAACTCCTTTCTGCCGACCCCCGGCTTGGCTGCCACCACACTGTGCAGCCACACCGTCCAAGGTTGGCACACCTCACGTCTTTCTTTGCGCTCACTCAGATCCATTGGGAGACCTTTGCAGTTGCTGCTCCACGGCTTAGGAATGCCCTACCAGAGAACACAGCAGATTGTGGGCTGTTTTAAAAAAACAGCTAAAGACTTTTTTTTTTTTATTTAGGAAAGCATATTAACAAGAATGCCACTATTTATTGATGTTTTTTCTCTGTTTTTATCTTGCTTTGTCTTTGTTAAATATTTTTATGTAGCACTTTGAGATTTACCACTAATGTAAAGTGCCTTATAAATAAAATGAATTATTGCCTTACATCTCGCTCGCCACACTCTACATGGTTAGTCAGTGGGGCGAACCAGCCCCTAGAGCGCCTCAGCCTGTGCTCCCTCATGGAGCCCCAGCTCTTGCTGCCTTCTCCTTCATGGTGGCTGGTTTGTCTCCCATGACTGCCTTTTCCCTTCTTTAACCTTCTTCTGTTCTATCTTTTCGTTTTCCTTCCCCCTATCCTGCCGGCCCATAAATCTACGTCTTCGTGGATGCAGCACCTTAATCAGACGCTTTAGGAAACAGATGATGCAATTCAAAGCGACTCGCCCCAATTACCTCTTCAACTCCCCGAGGTCGTGCTATCGCCCCCACAGAGATGGACATGGCTAACTGGATTTAAAAACTGGCCAACTGGATTTAAAAACTGGCCATGTTTTTTTGAAGCCGCAGACCCACTATACCATAAATCTATACTAATAAAAGGCAAAGCCCTGACTGACTCACTCATCACTAATTCTCCAGCTTCCTGTGTAGGTAGAAGGCTGAAATTTGGCAGGCTCATTCCTTACAGCTTACTTACAAAAGTTAAGCAGGTTTCATTTTGAAATTCTACGCGTAATGGTCATAACTGGAACCTAATTATGTACTTATATACGGACATAGCCTGCAGCTCGGTTGCCGTGTGAGGTGGAGTTGCGTCCCCCATCATCACGCCTCCCACGTAATTGACTGCCTGCTCATATAAGACCATCCGTCGCTCCAGTCTCTTCATTCCCTTCTTTGCTTCGTCCCCCGGTATTCACATCTCCCTGCTAACTGCAGCCTTTTTATTTATCCACAGCTTCTCCACTGTTTTATTGTTCGTTTATTACGATTACAGTTACTGTACAGGTATTTTAGACTTAGTTTACATTGTTCAGGTACCCATTTCCTTTATCGTTCCAACCGTACCCCCATTAACATGTCTATCAAAGTGATCACCATCGATCAAAGAACTGCCACTTACTGAGTGGTTTCCATGCCTGGAGATGCCGCCTGCCTTTTCCATTCTCTGTGTTAAGTATTGCATGGCCATATCAGGCTCAATCTTGATATCCGGAGGAACATTGTGTCTTATGTATTGAATGACTGGGACAGGTTCAAGGTGTAGACTGATGACAGTACAGGAGATAATTATACTACACAGGACCACTAGAAGAGTGAAATGCTTAAGCCCTTCACCTATGGTTCTGCATGTGAGTTGATGGCTACCGCTGAATTGGCCAAATATTTTACACCTTTGGAGAACCGCCAATGCCTCTTAAACATCTTAGATTCACAGGTGACGATTTGAGTAGTGGACACTTTGAGGTTTATGAATGTTTCAACTCTCAAAAGCTGGATGCGAAGTTATCGATGAAGCCGGTTGTATGCTTACAACGCTTGACAGATGCCGAATGTCACTTCAACACAAGTCCTGCTAATACTGTTGTAATTGAAACAAATCATGAAACTCAAACTGATTATGACAGCAGCAATTCAAGCTGTGAGAAAACAGTAAAAAGGAGGCGTAGCAGACGTCGTGCTACATTTTCTGATGCAGCTAGACGGAAACAACTTCATGACGCTGCCGCCAAACACTTACAGAAAAATCCACAAGTTAATAGACACGCTGCCGCTAAATACTCGTAGGCAAATCCACAAGTTCATAGACATGCTGCCGCTAAATATTCGCAGGGAATTCCACAGCTTAATACCGGGAATGCCTGTTAATCTTAGATTCACGAGTACCGATTTGGGTAGCGAACACTTCGATGAATGAAACCTGTTATCTTTACAACGGCTGACAAAAACGGAATGTAACTTGAACACAACACGTCCTCCAAATACGAACATGATTGAAAGAAATAATGATAATCAAATCCTTGATGACAGCAACACTCATAACAGTCACAAAACAATTACATTGACAATCATGTTATGTTATTTTTAAAATGTTTCCTTTTCTTTTTCATAACTTCTTTAACACATTACATCTCCGCTGCAAATCGTGGTTATTTTGCTATAGTATTATAAATGCAAGTTGCAGTTTTATTATTTATGTATACAGTATAGCTTAGCTTGAAGCAAGGTCTATATTAATGCAATCTGCAATATGATGGATCAGTTGGTAAAGATGTCATCACCAAGTTGCACTTGTTTTATCTTATTTTATTTGGTGAATACTATGTAATGTACCTGGGCTTGAAGCCTTTAAGTAATAGTATTATTACTGGAAGTTGGACTATTTATTTTATTATTATTTATTAGTTTAAATATTATGCAGTTTAATGATGGTAATGTTGTTTAAAAAGTCACTAACATTTCAATGGACAGAGATTAACAGAAGGTGTAGTTGGTTTACAAAAAATATTGACTATTCCTTTTCTAAGACATGTTCAGTGCAATACAACTTGACAAGCACCTCTGGATATTTTTAGTGCAATATAACTTGACAAGCACCTCTGGATATTTTTACTAAGTCTAAATGCCTCTTTGGATGGTTGAAAATATGTTATCAAAATTATAGTTTAAGTTGCAAAATTTGGTCAATAAAAATGTTCTACAGTATATTTTGACTGCAGCTGTCATGCAAATTGATTCCTTCTCTTCATTAGAGCCACCCCCTTGAAAACTTTATTCCGCCATGCAAACCTGTATTAATACTTGTGTGCACTTTAACATTTTTTTTTATACAATGTACAATTCTCATGACAGTGGAATAGGTTATTCTTAGCCAGTCTACTGCAGCAATTGCAGTGGAAAATGTGGTTAACATCCACTCATGCATGGGAAACATATCATTGAATACCGTGAAACCGGGATCATTTAGAAAAATACCGTGATATACAATTTTGGTCATACCGGCCAGCACTAAGTGAAGCTACAACATTCAAAATATCCACACCGATGTGAATTGATTTATGAGTTCATTGATGCAGAGATCCATAGAGGATGCTTCCCCACTAGATGAGAAAGCAATAGTTTCATAAGAATTACAGAAAACGCTAGCAGATGGGGAATTAAAGCTGTGCAGCCAGTAACTAGGAGGTTTAGTCACTGAAGGCAGATACTGCAAATTGGCATCAAACGTAATAAAGCTGTGATCTGAAAGATATCCATCATACATTTCAATGTTACAAACAGAGAATCGTAACAAAAACACAAGGTCCAACGTATGACCAGGTTTATGAGCGGGACCTGTAATAAACTGAACAAAATCAAATGACTCCATAAGATGTAAAAAAAAAAATCCTCAGTCTCAGTTGGTATTAACCAACATTTAAAAAGATTCTTAAAAATTACAGCCAGACTTCCACCATGGCCTTACTCCAGAGAAGAAAGTTCAGAAAAAAGGCTTAGGTCACTCTCGCTCAGCCAAGTCTCTGTCAGAAATAAGTCCAATTCACAAGAGCTAGAGGTTTCATGTAAAATAAGTTTTTTCAATATAGATCTAGCAATGTGATTTTAATACCGGTGCAATCGCTCACTGACTGTTGTGTAACCTAATGGCATGGAGCATCAGCTTTGGAATCACATACTCCTAGAGCACCACTCATCCAATAATACAGTAAAATGCACAGACTTTTCCAAGTTTACAAAGCTTGTGTTGACAGGAATGGCAAACTCCCAAGACCGCTCAAGTATATGTGCAAGGATAAAAAATTGGCCCAATATTCTATATGAATGCAAATTGCTCTGCCAGCATACAATGTTCAAATGTCAGATGGTGTCTCTGCTCCAGAAATTACAGGAGAGCATTATCCCTCAATAACTGGAAACCCCTCTTGCCATCCATTTTAAAAATAGAAAACACCACTTCAGTCTCCCCAGCTTCATTTAACATTAAGGAGGTGTGTGAGCAAAAACAACCCCCTTAACATAACATCCAATGTTTTAAATTGTATCTAATCCTCCCTTTCTCTATGAAGATTTATCATCTGTACAGTGACTTCAACCAAAGAGTTAGGCATCACCCCAAACAACCCCCATTGCACCGTTGCCTACAAAAGGTTTAGAAGTCCTTCAAAAGTACACCTTCAACTTAATAAACCCTGTTCAAGTAATATTTCCACACTTTTGTAAGGAACACTCAAAGTGATGTACCACTTACCTTTCCAAACTTGATTTTAAAGATTTTATTTTTGGCCGCTGGAGAGTCATTTTCCATGGCCTCACCAAAGTCCACCCATAAAGGAAACCTAAATTTGGCCACAACCACAACTGCTGACTTTTTGGCCCGCTGATATTTCTCAGTCAAACCAGGAGACCTTCTGACAGTTTCCCTTATCAATGCTGACCTTCATCTGGGTCCTAGGACAAACACCATTACAGCTGCACATAACCTTTTGCTCATAGCTCTTTGCAGCTGCCTAATGATGATATCACTTCTGGTTCAAACAGATTCCCACCTCTTTCTGTTCCCATTATATAAATCGGCCACCAGCTTGTCTCACCTTAGTTCCACACTGAACTTGTGTCTGTGAAGATTTTTATTTCCCCTTATTATTGCATTTTTTTCTTCAGGTATAAGGGGCTTATATTCTCCAAACCTTTATATGCTTGTGTCTGAGTCTCATTACACTATACAGAAATAAATTGTGTGTGTGTATATATATATATATATATATATATATATATATATATATATGGTAAAAGCAGTTGAAGTGCAGACAGCAATACTGTTGTAAAATACAGCAGAATTAGACAAAGCAGTAGGTGGTTACAGCACAGGGCAGGTAAGATCAGGCTACCAGCAGCTCAGTGACCTTACTGCCTGGGGGAAGAAACTGTCCCTGAAAAGAGTGCAGCACGTAGTGAGGCTTTGGTAGCATTTATCAGAAGGCAGGAGTGAAACCAAAGGATGAGCTGGATGACTGGCATCTGACACCACTTGCTTATGTAGCATTAAACAAAATAGCAAGAAACTGGTTTTCAGTCCCACTCACTGCACAGAGGAAACAAAGTGTGATTCAGTTACAACACAAAAATCATAATTTTTCTCATGGGTTTAAAAAGTATGCTATTTATGCATAATTCTTAACATAAAAGGGAGCTTCAAAGACTACAGTAAATCTAAGCCTGAGCAACTGAAGAAATCATGTTTAATAACTTTTTATTAAAGTGTATAACTTTGTTATTATTGCCTTCACTAAATGTTACATTTGGTGAAACAATTTTTCTTACCCAGGATGTGATCGGTAGAGATGGTAGTGTAAGAGGCAGAGGGGGAGGAGCATACAGATTTGTTAAGTCCAGCTCTTTAAACTTCTTGCCAATGAGACCCAATGCTTTATCAACTTGCTGCTGTGAGCCTACAAGATGGGGGGAAAAATGCTTTTAAAATTAACAGTTACAGTAAATTCTTTCATACAAGATTTTCAAGCCATGCAATATATTCAGGAAGAAGAAAAAAAGAAACAAAGGGAAAAAAACACTAATCTAAAAGCTCACCACACAACTTATCAAACACATAATTGCAGAAATCAGGTACAGTTCAAAAGCCCCATGTAGTATAGAATCTTTGTATAAACTTTCTTGATCAGATCAAAATTGTTATTCAAAAGCTGTTTTTTTTCCAGATTCAGTCTGAGTTTGAGTCATGTTCCATGTTTCCAATAGCAGCATAAATGCTTAAATACAACATAGGAGCCCAGCCTGACTAACAACATTATAATGCTTCACTGTTAACCATCTCTGTGCAGCAGGCACGGGTACTTTAGATTAGGTATGTTTTACATAACAAAACCTCTTTTCCTAACGTTCAAAGTTAATGTATTTGTAGGAGACTTTTTAAAGTTTGTCAAGACTTTAGATATGCATTGTTGGTGCTGTGAAGTATAGTTTTAGGTTTTCAGATTAGTAAGCCTTCTAAATTTATATGATACGTAACATCCAAAAAATGTGTAGACCTAGCCTTCAAATGTGTCAGGTAGTAAATTGTGGAATTAAAGGAATGCACATATAGACTAAGCATTTAATGCATCCATTTACAGTTGTGTAAATGAAGTATAAACCCTACTACACAAGTAAAAAACCAAATGGATGAGATGTACAGCTAATTTTTTTCTCATTTCTCTACGTAGAGTATCCACTAATATGCAGACTAAATAGTTTCACCTCACTTGCAAACTATGTTCAGCAGGGATAAGGCACAGATTCAACAAACACTGCACATAATCAAAAACTTGCTGCACCACTATGCTTCAGGGTGGGGAATGCATCATGCTGTGGGAATGGTTCTCTGTGGCGGGCCCTATAAAGCTTGTGAGGGTAGAGGGCAAATTAATGCAGTAAAACAGAGAAATCCTGGAGGAAACCCTGATGCAGACTGAAAGAAACCTGGGCCTTGGGAAAAGATTAGTTTTCCTGCTAAACAACGTCTCAAAGCACAAAGCCACAGCTATAAAGGAATGGTTTAAACGCAAGAATGTTAATGTCCTGGAGTGGGCAGGTCACAGCCCAGATATCAAACCAAATAAGAATGTCAGTGGACATGAAAAAGGCTGTTCACTCATGATCCCCAGGCAACCTGACAGAGCTTGAGCAGTTATGCAAAAACTGCTCCAGATGTGCAAAGCTGATAGAGACCTGTGCAAACTGGCTGACTTCTGTCATGGCTGCCAAAGATGCATCTGCTAAATAGCAACTTAAAGAAGGTGAATACTTAGGCAATCAACTATTTTGTGTTTTATATTTCTAATTAATTTGAACCACTTTGCAGATATCAGTTTTCACTTTGAAATTAGTCTTTTTTCTGATTAGTTTAAAAAAAACAAAAAAAAAAAAAAAAACAATTTTACTATGATTAAATGCTATGCAGCAATAAAATGTGAAATTTCCAAGAAGGTGGATATTTTTATAGGCGCTATAAAACAAAATGAGACACAACAAAACACTGTTTACAGCAAACAAAGTACCAGAGATTTTGAGACTCACCTTCAATATGACAAATTTGGTAGTCCTGGGTATAAGGCAACGTGGAAATGTAAATCTTTGCACCAGAACTTTGCTTCAGGAAGCTCACATATCGTCCTTGCTTGCCAATCAAACGTCCAACTAAATGCTGTAAAATAAAACAGATGACATTACAATTCCCGATCAAAGATTAACAACTATTTTAGTAATTTGAGTTCCGACTCATGATTCCTCAAAAAGGTTTTTATTCTCTTTTTATGGCAGGATTTCTGTTTTCACATTCAGATGTGCTCCCTGGGATGACCAGTCCAACAGCAGCCAGTTTTGTTATTTGAAAAAAGATTTCTCCAACTCAGATGTTGCTAATAATTTAAGAAGTATTTACTCTGGATTTTTGTATGACTAGTACTTTCATTGTTTTTGATGCAATGGCCCATTCTTGTTTAGTACATCCAGTTTGAAGCTGCATTACCAACATTTTTAGAATAATTAAAAAGAATCTTAGCAGCATTACTTCATTGACTTTCAGCATTGTCAAGTGTTGAAAATATGGACATTATTGGCATACCAGGAAGCCTTGCACCTAGGTGGTTAAATACTTATGTACTTACAATAAATTGTAGCCCTGAAAGTTATAACATCATGTGAATAAACAATATTAAGGTCTGACCATTTATCTGCAAGTTGTTGATGAATATTTTAATATCTGCCATGGGTGCCTTTTGATTCTAGTGATGAACAGATTTGTGGATTGCAAGATTGACTATTTGCGTTCACATCATGCTTTTGCCATGCTCTATACAAGTTAAACAATAAATACAAGTCTGAAAGCATCATTAGTCAAGAGCGTTAAAAAAACCTGCACGTTTTTGCAAGTTCACTTACACCTTCAGCTGTATTCTCTTTTTTTTGGTTTCTCTCACAAATTCAGCAAAACACACATTATGCACTCTCCGAGACTGTAGTGCAAAGTAATGAGAAAGTCATCAAGTGTCCCTAGGCATTTTAAGCTTAAACTGAGGAATGTTCAGTATATTTTGGATCAGAGTAAAACCAACCATTTTAATGGAAGAATTTTAGAAGAAAACAGTTGTCTTATGATATCATTAAATTTCACTAAATAACACATTTCAGCTATTGCTTTGGCACTCCAAAGAGCCAGTCAGTGGTTTACAAAAAAGAACAGATGAACTTATAATCAACAGTTAATCTATATGAAACAAAAGGGAGCTTAAACACTGCTAAATTGTAACAGCTGCTCCATCAAATCCTAAGCCAACTAGGTAACTTTTTAAACCTTGACTGTCAAAGAGAAAAGTGAAAGCAGGAGATTTCACATGGCTATATCCACATGTGAAACCATACAAAATTGCTTCTGAATATGTAAACACATATGTTACTTTAATCCCCCACAACCTGTTCCCTTCTGTACTATGTGCCTTTCTGATGCTTAGGGATGTGAAGTTAGTGCCCATTTGCATTTTATACAAGTTGAGGCATTGCGAGTTTGTGTGTTTCACCAATGGAGTTACTGAATATACAAAATGTGACATCGTAATGATATTTCACTTTCATTAACAATTCTACTAATAATTGAAAAATGTACAGCAAATTTTCAAAAACAAATCACAAGAAGCAAAGGTAAATGAAATGTGCAGAGCAGCCAGATTTAAAAGGTTTGCTGAGTGGAGGTGCAAAGCCAAGTGCTACATTGTGGGTCCATTGTTCAAAATAATTTTTCTTAGTAATGCATTTGTAAATTTACAGTTCTCACTCCTCTTCCCGATAGTTTACACTCCTTCCCAAACTACTGCAGGTCACTTTGACTGACATGTGCAAAACAGTTTGTGGATGAAAACAGCTTCGTCCCTCCATAACAATTGTAGGTTATCTAAAATAAGACACTTGATGTTACTTTTTTCAAACACGCTCACTTAAGCCTGCCTACAACAAGTTAGCCACACTGTGGCCACAGCCAAGACAACGTGATGGACAACTATAGTGTATTCTTATCCCTGCCTCAAACAAGACTTACTTACTCTCTTTATAATGTAATCACTCTGTTAAATGGCATACAAAATAGGGAATGTGCCTTGTAAGGTGGAGCTGTCCATTCGGTTGGGAGAAAAATGCCCAGCCAAACTAAAAAGTAATACAGCTGTGGCAGCTGGGGAGTTTGTGAAAAAGACACTAAAGAAAACAATTTAGAATACAATGGCATTATCACTTCACAAAAATAAAGCAGTAACTTTAAATCAAAAGCAAAACTGTAATGTTATACAGGTAGTCCCCAGGTTATGGACATCTGACCTACGACTTACGAATGGGCTGCAGCTACGATGCATGCAGCTTAGTAACTGCCGCTCCATCATCTTTGGCCTGGGGACATTGCAAGTGGTGGCTGGACGGAGGCTGGAGGGGGGCGATTTCGCTGCCCGTGCAGTGTAGTGTCCCTCGGGCGGCTCCCTGTGGCAAGCGATTTCACTGCCCGCCCACCACACAGCTGCCTCTTTTGTTCTTGGTGGGCAACTGGTAATGCTGCAAGTGGTGACCCAGTTGAGGCTGAACAGAGGCCATTGAGGGTGAACAGGCGTTGTGGGGTAGCATTGTAGTGTGCATCAGATGGCTGCCTATTAAATGGGGATTCGCTACCCGCCTTTGGCCACACAGTGTTCGTTCTCGATGGGCGGATGCTGCAGGCAGCATACTGTAGTGGAGGGGACTGTGAGGTGGGCTGGTGATGAACCGCCCGTCGATGCCCCCATTCATTCTCAATAGCAAGCCTGCTTGTACTGTTACGTAGATAGCAGGAAGTTGTCTCTTGTCAGTACATCAGACGTGTTGATGACTGGTGCCTTCCTGCTGTGATAGCGTTTACAGTGCTGTGCAGAAGAGTTCAAGAACACAAATCTGAAGCAAGTGCTGGTGATACAGTAAAGAAGAGAAAAACCATCACCATCATACATGCTAGGTGAAACCGTAAACTCTAAAATGGTCCAGGAAGAACAATTGCAGGAATAAGTGTGTCTTCTGATTATCTGGAACTCTGTCCAAGGTTAATTATCAACATGAACCTAGCACTACCAGAACAGACACTCGGTCACAATAACCTGAACTGATTGATTAAAAACAAAGACAAAACATTTAATCTATGACTGGCCATTATTTTAGTACTCTGAAATCCTAACTGATCAGGGCTTATTATAATTTTGTATTTTATAACAGGGACATCAAGGGAACAAAATACAATAAAAATACAGAAAATAAGGTTGCTTGTAAACTTGTGACTACTAGAATTGTGATATAGTCAATAAAAAGTCATACACCCTTTATGTAAACGTTGTTGGAAAAATTACTGTAGCCCTGCACAAAGTGATAGGTCTTAAACGATATGCCAAATTTACAGATTGTCAGTATAAAATCTGTGAAGGAGTTATAAAGCAAGTTTTAAAGAATCACCCTAAGAGTATGTAAACTTGTAATTTCAATTGTATATGCTAATTAGGGGAGACCAGCATAAGAGCAACAAGGGATAGGAGTAAGCAGAGTACAATCAGGATGAGCTCAAGTGTGAATGTAAGAAAAAGAAAAAAAAAAAAAAAGAAAACAACCACCATCAAAAACAAGATACCAAAAATGCTCATAAAAACAATACTATAATAAACTGAAAATATGTCAGAAGAAACTCCCTTCACATTATAGCGCAGACACTTTTGCTGACAAAGATTCTGAGCTTTACGCAAGGAAACGTTCCTAGAAACAAAATAGACAGGAAAGTGAGCATCACAAACCTAATTACCTAATACATCACTGCATAAAATAACATTTAATTGAGGTTTTTCAAATTAAGTGACACATACTGTAGCTAGTTTTAAGTGTATTGCAATCAAACTATAATAGCTAGCCATTTTCATAGCTGAAAAACAGTAAGAAAAACAATGTGTGATGTGATTCTATACTAAAAATATGGCCAATGACTGGAAACCAAAGCAGCATAATGCTACGACAGCACTAAAATAAAACAATACGCTCATACTAAAACACACCATACTTTAAAAATGTCTAATACAAGTAATCTCTATTTTTTCCTTAAAAGTAGGTTACATTTTAAATTGTTGGCATTTTAGTGGCAATGATAAAGACAATTTAAGAATTTACAGATGTTTAAAATTTCATAATAGTAAAAATTTTGGGACCGTACTTTTACTATGTTTTAGAAACGTAAGGTGGAGTACAATTCGATTGGTAGGCATACATCTATTGATGAGTTATTGCTAAAAGTAGGGCATTGGTATAGTTCACATTCATTTCTGTACACAAGCGGTCATACAACAAATATTTCCTTCATGTATTTTAACAAAATCATAAGGCTTCAGTCAAAAATACTTGAAAGATTTAATATATTCAGCTTCTGACAGTTCAATTTTATCCAACATTACCTTTGGCACTTCAATCTCCCAGATACTGAGCTCTGACTTAGGAAGAGATGAAGACGGGTTTTTGCTCTGATTGTTCTCTCCTGCTCCAAGTGTACAGCCGCTGTCAACTGAGTCCATGCTGTTTACATCTGATCCTGCAAATGAAGTAGCATAGATTAGGAAAAGTACAAGGGAAAAAAAAACAACAAAAAAAAAACCAACTAAGAACTACAAAATGTCAAAGATTACTGTTAGGTTTTAGTAAAGCTGTGTTAAAAACAGAAAATTGCAGAAAAAAAAACACAGAAAAGACTGGTGGTCCTTTCAGGATAATACAAAGCATGCCAAAATCCAAAAATTACAGCAATAAAGTAAACTTCTTTCTTCAGGCAAAGACCTTATGGGGTGAAAAATAGAACTTAAAAATAAAGTGAAAAAATACACTGAATCTCAGTTTGAAGCTTAAAACAATACATGCAAATAGTCTTGTTAAAGGAACACAAACAAAGACAATTTAGTCATTCATTTTTGTTGTCTTGATCCCAAAATGACAACTATATATCAGCATCATGGTAATTCTTTCAATATCCATTAACAGTGAAGTGACACAAAAAAAGTCTCAACTGTATTATAACAGAAATATAATTCCCCAGAGTTTAAAGAAAAAAGCATTATATTATATTAACATTACAGAATTTTCCTGAGGGATAAAAAAAAAAGTTATGTTTGAAGCAACTTTACAATACCAGGGGAAGAAACTATATTTATTAAGGTTGCCAATTAGGTCATTGCCAAGATGTCACAAATCTTGTTTGTGATTTTTTTTTTTAAATAAAGTTTTCATGATCCTTGCTTCAAATACATGACATGATAGTATTATCCTGATTCTCACGAAAATTTTGCATTAAGTGCATGTGTGTCCTCATCTTCAATAACTTTCCCCTTAAATTCCACAAGTACACTTGAGGTCTTGATTTTTAAAGTAAAGAATTTGTTGGATGAACTTTCAGTGGTTCACAACCATCTTTTTCATAAAGCTGGTCAGAGGACGACATTTTTTTGGTCCACAGATACACTTGGTTCTTCTATGCAAAGCTTCAAGAGCAGGATCTTTTGATGTCCAGAACTTCTCATAACATGAGATGCAGTCCTACTACCACTCTCGGTAGTCTGATAATGTACAGAATGACTGAATAAAGCTTTTCTCAATTTAAGGAGACCCAACATGTAAAGAAATGCATGGGGTATGACAAAGCAGAATTAATGTACTATGTAATACAACTGTGTCTGCAGTTAAAACACATTCATTACAATCATGGGATTGTCTGGTCTAGGTATCCCCTGCAAAACAGGACATGATAGACACTTTCACAAACTAAAAAATACATTTAAAAAATTGAAAATATTTTAAAGCTGCAATATTTCAAATCATGTTTTGGAGCCTTAATTTTAGGGTAGCAAGACAATGATTTGCTTTTGTGGGAGATGGGGGAGAAACAAAAATGAACTGCAGAAATTATGTAAAAGAAATGTTACAGATGTAGAAAACAAATGGTGAAAATTGACAAAATTACATCTGGCAGGTAACATTGGCAAAAAGTAGATATTTGAAACAAACAAAACACAAATCTAGGATGATCTTAATTCCATACCGTTTACTGTGAGGATAGAATAGGTTTTAGGCCTGCATAATGGACATTAGTGTAACATGAAAATGCACCCCGAAAGACGTTACTTTGTCACCAGAAAATAGAGAGAGAGAGAGAGAGATCAGAAAGAAAAGTCTCTCATTAAAACAGCCTTTTAAATTTGTTTTAAAAAATTACACTTTGTTTATATCTGAGATTTCAAAACCCTGTTTTATTTTATCACTTAAGAAAATCTCTCTTTGATTAAAACACTGTCATGGGGAAAAAAAAAAAATAGCATACCTACACTTTGTGGTATTCACATTTATTTCTTTTGCTTGCATTGGAACACAACAAAAAAGCAGAGGGAGGGAAAAAGTCAAATCTGATATCAATCCACACAGAACTCCATAAATGGACTGGACAAAATGACTGGCACCTTCAACCTAATATTTGATAACCCATCCTTAAGAAGTCCTAAATAACATAAATCTCTTTCTGTAACCATGAACGAGTTTCTTACAACTCTGTACTGGAATTTGCCAATTGCTCCAGGTCTGTCAGATTTGAAGTGCATTTTCTCCCAACTGTTTTGAGATCTTGCCACTTGTCCTCCATGGGATTTAGATCTGGACATATTGTTGGCCAGTTCAGAGCTTCCCATCACTTGGTTTTATACCATTTCTGTGTGCTTTTTGAAGTTTGCTTTGGGTGTTTATCCTGTTGGAAGACCCATGACCTCTGATGGGAAAACCCAGCTTTCAGACATTGGGCCCTACATTTCACTCCAGAATTCGGATTTCATGATGCATTGTACACAGCTAAGGCTTCTAGAGGCAGAAGCATTAAAGCAATTCCAAAATCTCAGTGAACATCTGCCATGTTTGACCATATTCTTTTCTTTGAAGGCCTATTTTCTATAGTACAAAGATGTGGTTTGCCAAAAGGCTCTGTGTTGGTCTCATTAAGTATGATGGGATCTTCAGTTAAGTTTTGCTGGCTTTTTTATATCTGAGTCAGCAGTGGGGTACTCCTGGGTAATCTACCATAACGTCCCAATTCATTCAAAGGATGATGCATAGTGTGAGGTAACACTGTTGTATGCAGTTTCTGCAGGTTAGCTTCAATTTGTAAGTTTGAAGTTCTTTACTCATTATTAAACAATCCTTTGTAGCAATCTTTAACCATTTTTCTCTTCCACCCACATCCACTGAAGTTAGCTACAGTGCCATGGACTGTAAACATCTTAATGAGGTTGGACACAGTAGATTAAGGAACATGAAGATCTGGAAGCTGCTTTGTAGCATTGTGATTGTCCATGCATTTCAACAATTTTGGATCTTTTTTCTCTTCTCTATCCTCAGTATGGTATGCAGAGACACATATGGAGTCAACTTTCTCCATTTAAGCAAGTTTGCAAGTGTGATTTGTATATTGCCAGCACCTGCTACTTGCCACAGGGGAGTTTAAATAAAAATTAAAGGAGCATCACAATTGAAATCCAATGGTTTCTTATAATTTTAAAAAGTGCTAAAAATATTGTCTATTTCTTGAGTTCTGTGTGGAATATTAGATTTAACTTTTTTTTCCCCACTGTTTCTTTGCGTTGTTCCAATGCAACCAAAAGAAATAAACACATAAATACCAGAGCATTTTTAATTGCAATAATTTGCTGAGAGAAGTGTAGGGGCGTCAGTATTTTTGTACATGATCTGACAAGGGAAATCCATCACCAGGACTTTCCTAGAAATTAAAAATCAGTACAAAATAAATCAGTACAGCTCAGCTGTACACTGTGCTGCACAGTATATAAATGATATGTATCCTGTAACAATTTTTGTGTACATATGCATTATCAAACTGCCTTACCTTAACCTGACTTGCCTGTTTTGTTTAATTTTTTTCTGTCTTATTAGATGCAACTGAGAAAGCAAATTTCATGTTTTCTTGTGTAAACATGACTAAATAAAGAAACATTGAATTCACATTCTACATAAGGCTACTAAGGATGAAGACAATAATAATGTTTTTATCTTGCTAATATATTGTCATTTACAGAAGAGTTTATTAAGCTTGTAAGCCAACTACTTGCATGATTGCACCTTTGGTAAGAGTTGTGACATAATTCAAACCTATCACTATTTGCACAGTGTAAAGGAACGAGGAGAAGGAGGGAAGCAAAATTAAAGATGTTTTGATAAATGTGCTTTCCTACAAAAATATAAGCAGACTGTAGTGTAAAGACAGATGGTGAATGCTGCTGTAACAAGCCAAATAATCACAAGATTTGTTCTCATTTTAGTGCAACAAAGTCTGTCAACGGAAAGAAGGTTTTTTTTTGGTCTGATGCCACCAAACAGATCTGGAGCCTCATGTATAAATGGTGCGTACGCAAAGAAATGTTGCGTAAGAACGTTTCCACATTCAAATCGCGATGTATAAAACCTACACTTGGCGTAAAATCACGCACATTTCCACGGTACCTCATACCTTGTCCTACGCAAGTTCACTGCTAGGTTTTGCAGACTGGAGGCACCCAGCATCAAAGCAGTGCTACTGTTCCTGTGTGGTTATTCTTTCCTTTCCCGACTGAAATTAATCACATATTGTTTATTAGTGTAATACATCTGATTGTAATTAACCTGTAACAATATAATGGTCCAGGGAATAGCCATAGTATTTCAAATACCATAACTGCTTTAGCGTTGTTACTCTCATTGCACCTTCTTTTTCTTCTTCTTTCAGCTGCTCCCATTAGGAGCTGCCACAGCGGATCATCTTTTTCCATATTACTCTCACTGCACCACTCGGAGTATTTCTATCACTGTATCTGAGTGTGAATCACAGCAGCAGCTGATCGGAAAGAGAATTATCGGTATACAGCATCAAGCACACGCTGTCTCAGCCACGGCAAAACGTTTCAAAGCCTTTCCCTGAACGGACCTCGCGGTTCAGAAACAGTTTCATCCCAAGAACTATATTTCAATGTTCCTTAAACGTTTTAAAGAATCAGCGCTCTAAGCTTATAGATGGCTTAAAGTCTATTACAGAGCTGATTGTGTGGTGATCGGTTACTTGGAGAAAGAAAAGCAAAGACTGCAGGGGCGGCCACGGCAAAAGTTAAACGCTTGTGTCATGAGCACGAGGTGGCTATGCAGTGTCCGCAATGGACGTGGCCATCCACCATACATAAGATACCATATTGACATTGGCGGGCAAAGGGGCCACTGATTTTTTCTCTGCCCAGGGCCACCACAAGCCTAGAGCCGCCCATGAGTACTGCTGCAATAAATAATTTCATTGATGGTCGCGCGCAGTTGCTGCGCTGTGAAACCCATGTTTAAGAACGTACTTCAACTCTTATCATCATGAAAATGATATCACATATACATCTCAGTATTTTACTTATTCAGAGAGCTGTAATATTACGAATGTAATGGATTCTGTGTCCAGTCGGAGAAAGAGAGCCAGTTTAAGAAGCACTAGTGATTCATACACATAGAGCACATAGAAGACCACATACAAAACAAAGCATTTAACGTGCTACTTTAATTACGATGTCATTTGAGAAACTGGTTAATTAAACGATTTTAAGATGAAATTTATGGTGTTCTACTTTAATGATAATATAAACTACATGATTAAAGTGGAAATTTCGAGATTGAAGTTGACATTTTGTGCTTTTTCCCTCCAATGTGTGCCTTTTTTTTTTCTCTGTATCCTAATAAGCTTTCATATGACACTCAGAAGGTGGGCGAAGACTCGCCTTTTCATGGCGACTTTGATATCTGACAACTTTTTTTATTTTGGGCACTGTGAGACTTTGTGAACTTGAGCTTTCAAGTTTCTCCAACACGCTATGTCACTCGATCAACTTCCTTTTGTTGATTATATCATGGTTTAAATCAACAAATAGTATGTTTTTCCTTTGCCTCCACTTGCTATTCGCTGAAATTCTTATATTTTCCCCTCGTGCTTTTCCCATTGTCTTTTCACAGAAGGCTGAGCTTAAGGGCTACTTATATTGATTTGCATATTCAAAGAGGCATAATTCTGGGAGTAATTGGGTCGGGACAGCACGCGTGTGCATGAGCGTTACTTTTCATGCTGACCGGGATTTATGCAGAGGAAGAACGCGGAAGTTGGAGTATGCACAGATTCCTGCATCTGGATTTTTCTGTGCGTAAGCACATTTTGGCTTTTGTGCTTACGTCATGTTATAGTGTGAATTCTACGCAGGGCGTTATGCATGAGGCCCCTGAAGTGGAACATCATACAACATATTTTTCTCCTTTAAGGTAAACGTTTTTCTGTCAATTATTTTTTTGATCGTTTACAATATAGCAAATAAGCAGAACTAAACAGAACATCTGTAACATAACTCACACACCAACTCACTTAAGAAAAACGCTACACTAATTATTTCAAGCAGTGGCAGACTTCACCTAAATGAAGACAGAACATTAAGTTAACAGGCAAGAGAATCATCATTTGTGCAAATAGACAATGTCACCTTAAAGATAAGCAAAGCACTTGGATGAATACTGTGGGCAAAAAGAAAAAACACAATATCAGACATTACAATCAAGATAGCAAAACTTATTTTGGATGACAAATGTGATACTATTTAATTTTGGCTACTAATAACTTAAACCATTCTAATGACATAAACCAGTCTTTCTGCATTTATAGTAATCTGTAACTATTTTTTGGGTAAACTAATTTGCCTGTTGCTATAAGAAGAGGAGGCTACAATAATTTAGGTACTAATTCTATTCTGCAATGAATGAAGATCAAGTAGTAAACTTAATTCTTTTAAATGAAGAGTTAAATACAGGATAGATAAAGAGGACTGGATTTCTTCCCACAGTCAAAAGAAATGCAGATTAAGTGGATTGGTGTTGTTAGAATAGCCTTAGTGTGTGTGCTCACTCTGCGAAGGACAGGCACACTTGTCCAGGGATTGTTTCTGCTTTTACACCCGATTCTTGCTCAGAGAGGCTCCAGCTTCCCTGAAACCCCGCTCTGGAAAAGTGGGATAAAAAGATGGATTGATAAATAGATGGATAGAAAACGTCAACAGCAACTCAAATGTCAAGAAGGGTACTATTTAAGGTAAAATTTAAGCCAAATTTTAAGTTTTGAATATTTATATTGGATATGTTTATACATTCAAAAAATTTTCATCGTAAGTAAAAAAAAAACCAAAATGAGGTGATACAGTGGAACCTCAGGTCATGAACATATCTGAAAACGTACAAATAGGGTTATGACCAAAAAGTTCACCAAACTTTTGCATCCGTTCACGACCACACACACACGGGTGATGAACAAGCCAGTTTCCCTTCCGGTTCATACACGCCGACGATTTCCGCACGTGTTCAGTCTCTCCCTGTGCATTCACTGTGAACTCTTTGTGCTCTATTTCGTTTCCCTTCCAGTTTGGATGCGCCAGTGATTTACGCACGTGTTCAGTCTCTCCCTGTACAGTACATTGTTCTAGGTCAGATGTGCATTGCGCAGAGGGACTTTACCTCAAAACTGTAATCTCCTCTCTACCCAGTTCCTCCTCACTTCCTTCATGCCAGAACTCGATTCATGCAAGGTTAGTTTTCCTGGTTGTTTATGGTTAGTTTTTGTATAAATTACGGATTTTTCAAATGCTCCATTTTTTCCCCTGTGCTTAAAACTCATTAAAAAAAAAAGGTGTTTACAGCAATCAGTTCGTAAGGCTATAGCATGAACTCTTGCAATGTTAGTTTTCTCTATTCAAGGTTTGCTTCGGTGTTATTCAATGTTTTTACATTTAGTTTACTATTACACTGTGCATTCTATGGTATAATTAACTATTTTTGTGCTTAAAAATCTTAAAAAATATATATATATATATTTACATACAGCTTGTACAGTCCGGAATGGAATAATTGTATTTACATACAATCCTGTGGGGGAAATTACTTCGGGTCACGACCAAATCGGGTAGCGACCAGAGTTTTGGAACAAATTACGGTCGTGACCTGAGGTTTCATTATATATGGTGATTTCAATTTCTCATGCTTTTATCTATATACTTCATTATTCCTACCCGTTTCTCATTATCTCAGAAGTCGGTGAAATCCACCATACAAAGTGCTTTCAAACTACCTAGATCAGGCTGCTCCATTAAACAAGAATAGCACTCAACAGTCATCGTGACAGAGATGCAGTGACTATGTTTCAAGAGGATTTTCATAGTTCAAAGGCCTCCAAGGTACAGTCCCGATCAAAAGTTTAAGACCACTTGAAAAATGGCAAAAAATCATATTTTGCATGGTTGGATCTTAACAAGGTTCCAAGTAGAGCTTCAACATGCAACAAGAAGAAATGGGAGTGAGACAAAACATTTTTTGAGCATTCAATTAATTGAAAATAACGATTAAATTGAAACAGGCTGTTTTACAGCTGATCAAGATTTTAGGACCACATGCCTTTAAAAGGCCAAATCTGTGCAAAGATGTGGATTCATTGTCATTTTGGCCATAATGGTCTGGGGTGCTTTTTCCTTCAGTGGAACAATGGAGCTTCAGGAAGTGCAGGGGCGTCAAACAGCCGCTGGTTATGTCCAGATGTTGCAGAGAGCATTCTTCATGACTGAGGGCCCTCGTCTGTGTGGTAACGACTGGGTTTTTCAACAGGACAACGCTACAGTACACAATGCCCGCAGGACAAGGGACTTCTTCCAGGAGAATATCATCATTCTTTTGGCCCATCCTGCTTGTTCCCCTGATCTAAATCCAATTGAGAACCTTTGGGGATGGATGGCAAGGGAAGTTTACAAAAATGGACAACAGTTCCAGACAGTAGATGCCCTTCATGCGGCCGTCTTCACCACTTGGAGAAATGTTCCCACTCACCTCATGGAAACACTTGCATCAAGCATGCCGCAACAAATTTTTGAAGTGATCGACAATAACGGTGGAGCTACTCAGTACTGAGTTCATGTTTGGAAGTTTGATTTCTGTTTTGGGGGGGTTTTACAGATTTTTTTGGAGGTGTGGTCCTACACTTTTGATCAGCTGTAAAACAGCCTGTTTCAGTTTAATCGTTGTTTTCATTAAATTGCATGCTCAAAAAATGTTTTGTCTCACTCCCATTTCTTCTTGTTGTATGTTGAATCTCTACTTGGAACCTTGTTAAGATCCAACCATGCAAAACATGATTTTTTGCCATTTTTCAAGTGGTTTTAAACTTTTGATCGGGACTGTATTACACAAAAGGGCCTTTATGGAAGAGTGAAAAAGAAGAAGACTTGGCTGAATAAAAAAAAACAAAAAACCCCAAACCCACAGCCTTGCCTGTAACGAATCAGCTAGGTTAACACTATACATACTGTAAAATGGGCTGGTTATAGAATCACATTGTGTGGAAGCTTTTCAAAGACAGAAATTGAGAGGATGATGAATGCTGTACATATTTCTGGGCGGTATACCGATTCATACCGAAAACCATTTATTTTTGTTATATGGATTTTTCTTATACTGCAACACTGGTTTAAATTGTCTAAACAACGTTCAGAAAGTGTTGTAGCGGGAAATTGTTTAAGGGGGACCTTTTTCATTGCTACACCGTTAAACACATACAACGGAGTACATGCGTTAGTGGAGGTGTTACTTGGGGGTCTTTTTCACTGCTACACTGCTAAACAGGTATGCAATGGAGTACATGTGGTAGTATATGTATTGCGGGATGAAAATGGACAGAGAACATTACGAAACTGAAGCCGATGATAAAGTTGAACATGACGGCACAGAGGAACTTTTGCCGAAAAAAAGGAGTCACGTCCATTGCCTGGAGAAACTTTGGTTTTAAAAAGGTAGGATGTGGACCATTATGTTCAAATGTGTGAATACTGTTTCTATACTACTGGATAATACTGCAAGCCAAGTTGTACTTGTTTTGTTTCTCAATACTGTGTAATGTATTTGGGTACTGTGTAATAGTGTGACGACATGTTGACTTTATTCTCACCATTTATGTCGAGATTAAAGCCGATATGTTGACTATATTCTTGTAATTTGTCATTAAAAGTCGTACATCGTAAACTAAACTTCATCTTAAAATGAATATTTAATTTACTAGATTTTCTCAAACCCCGTCATAAGTTATGTAGCACATTAAATGCTTTGTGTTAAGTGTTCCTCGAGCCATGTTAATCGATACGTGCTTCTTAAACTGTCTTCCTCTTGCACTAAGAGGAGGTGCAGGCAGCACACAGAATACATTAATTTCATGATATTCCTGCCCCCTGAACATTTAGAATGCTAAGATAAGTACTTGATATCATTTTCATGATGAAATGTATTAAAGCATGTATTAATCATGTGGGGGCACGGTGGCGTGGCAGTTGCACTACTGCCTCACAGCAAAGAGGTCCCAGGTGTTCCCTGCTTTGAATTTGCATGTTTTTCTGGTGGGTTTACTCGGCGTGCTTCAGTTTCCTTTCAAAGTCAAAGTGGGGTTTTGTTATGTCATATTGACCCTGCTAGTGTATGTATTACACGTATTCACCCTGCGATGTGCTGGCGCCTCATTCAGGATTTGCTCCTGCCTTGCACACAATGCTTGCTGGGATGGGTGCAATCCTGAATGGACGGCATATTTAAACATGTATGACGAAGATTTTTTTAAAGTTCTGAACACTCCGTGGTCTAAGTTTATAACTAGTTTTAATTTCACAAAGACATTTATCATGTGGTGATTGGTTATGTGGAGAAAGAAAAAAGGATAGGGAACTGGGGGTTTGGTATGTCAGATAGAGACAGCATGCATGCAAAAAAGAAAGCCCGCTCAGAACATCCATTGATTTCCGTGTTCGTGTCTCCGACCACCAGATCACGAACTCAACATTTACACAATATTTTAGTTAAACCTGTGCGATACCCATTCATACATCCAGCTTTTTGAAGCCTCTTCACACCTGCCATAGTTTACACTGAACGCACACCTGGGGACCCCATACTGCGAGGTGCATTTCATCATGAAAATGATATCAAGTATTTATCTTGGCATTCTAAATTTTCAGAGAGCAGGAATATCATGAAATGAATGTATTCTGTGCGGCGATCGCTGCCTGCGCCTCCTCTTCGTGTAGAGGAAGTCAGTTTAAGAAGTGAGAAGCGATTAACAACTGGGTCGGGGAACACAACACAAAGCATTTAATGTGCTACATTAACTTATGATGGGGTTTGAGAAAATCTAGTAAATTAAACATTGATTGTAGGGTGAAGTTTAGTTTACGACATTCTACTTTAATGAGAAAATAAACTATGAGAATAAAGTGGAAATGTCGACTTTAATCTCGACATAAGAGTCAAGATTAAAGTGGAAATGTCAAGAATAAAGTAAAAACGTTGACTTTATTATTGACATATTTTTTTTTCTTTACTGTGGCCCTAATACGCTTCCATAGGGCTATACCACAAATAGCATTATAAATGCAAGCTGCAGTTTTATTATTTATGTATATAGCTTAGCGTGAAGCAAGGTCCATATTAATGCAATTTGCCTTAATGATGGTTCAGTTGGTAAAGATGTCTCACCAAGTTGCACTTGTTTAATTTTTATTTGGTGAACTAGCAAAATACCCGCGCTTCGCAGCGGAGAAGTAGTGTGTTAAAGAAGCAATGAAAAAGAAAAGGAAACATTTTGAAAATAACGTAACATGATTGTCAATGTAATTGTTTTGTCACTGTTGTGAGTGATGAGTGTTGTTGTCATATATATATATATATATATTTACACACACACACACAAACATATACATATATATATACATATCTATACATATATACACATATATACACATACATATACATACACACATACACACACACATATATACACACAAATACATATATATATACATACACACACACATATATAAACATATATATACATATACATACATATCTACATATATACACACACAGCTATTTCGTATCAGTGCAATACGCTGCTTGTTAAAATGGATAACCCCCGCTCTTACGTGCAAGTCTGCATGGATATTATGAACTATCGTATTTGTTCAAGTTCCATTTAAATTTTAAATAGAAGGAATTTTTATTTAGTCGACAGAAATATCTTTGGTAGGAATGGTAAAAACAGACAGGAATATTATTCCTGAATAAATCAACTCAAACCTTAAACAACTTATAATATTTTGCTCTCCATAAAAATATATCCTGTCTAAATTATACAAGTTAGAAATAAAGTAAACATTAAAAGAACAAACATTCAAATTTCTTTACTCTTATGTAATTTTATATAAAAATAAACTTAGATTTTAAATATCCCAAAAGATTTTGCTCTCCATAAAAATATATCCTGTCAAAATTATACAAATTCAAATATGAACATGCTGCATAACAAAACCTGGAAATATAAATAAAATGTGTTCCTTTCAGCAATAACAAATCAAATCATTCAGTTGTCTTTGCTCATATGTCATTTTAGAGCTGGACGCCTGGCATCTTTTTGGCAACAGGTTCGTTTATGTTTGGTGTGAGGTTCTGTGTTGTGGAGATTCTCAGGATGGATTGCAGGTGCTCATCAGTGAGGCGACTCCTGTGTGCTGTTTTGTTAGTCTTTATCACTGAGAAGAGCTTCTCACACAGATATGTGCTACCAAACATGCACAAGGTTCGAGCCGCATGTAGACGGACTTTTTGTTCTTCAAAGTCACCAAAGCGCCGTGCAAACTCAGTGCGCTCAGTTTATCAGCAAAGTGCGATTTGGGAACACCGTAGTGACGACTTGGTTTAACATTACTGTGGCAACAGGGAAAGTGGGCAAATTGCACTGGTGCATTTGTGTCTCCCATAAAAGCAGCTTCACTTGAAATCACTTTGTGATTGTGCACGGTAAAACGTCCGCTGAAGTGTCAGATTCTTATTTAATTATTCTGCTTTCTGTATCTTCTGCATTGCATTCAGGTTACCCTGATGTTTTGTCTCATAGTGCCGTCTTAGATTAAATTCTGTAATTACAGCCACATTAGCTCCACAAATGAGACACACGGGTTCAGTAAACATATACTCAGCCTCCCATCGGTTTTAAAGGCTCTATTTTCAGAATCAACTTTTCTCTCAGCATCGTGTGAGCTAGCTTCGCAATAACTTGCAGCATCATAAGCTAGACTTGATTAACGGTAAGTGTTGGCAAGGCAGCTGAAGCGCTGCATTATGGGATCTGTAGTTTATTGTGTTACCAGCGCTTCATATACCTGGGCCATTAATAACAATAATACAGTATATAAAATGATCTCGGGCGGATATAATTACACGCCGGGCGGATGTGGCCCGTGGCCCTTGAGTTTGACAAATATGGACTAAACAGAACTTGAAAAGATATATTTTTGAAATGTGATCGCGCAATTCAGATAGAGTTGACGCGCACTACAGCCTGCATCCTCCCCTTGCTCTTACTTTTTTACCGTTCATCTAATGAATACACTGAGTATGGCTTTACCAAAACAATCATTGATGGCTAATAAAGTATCCATTATTCGAGTATGTAGATCGGGATATATATATACATATATATATACCAGCGATATCAGCGAGAAGTAGTGTGTTAAAAAGCTAGAAAAGAAAAGGGAACATTTTAAAAATAGCGTAACATGACTGTCAATATACAGTATTTGTTTTGTGAGTGTTACTGAGTGTTGCTGTCATCAAGGATTTGATTATCATTATTTCTTTCAATCAGGTTCGTATTTGTAGGATGTGTTGTGTTCAAGTTACATTCCGTGTTTGTCAATCGTTGTAAAGATGACAGGTTTCTTTCATCGATTCGTTTCTTACTGCATCAATAAACAGCTCGTCTTCTTCTTTATCTGAGACCTGACACACTGCATGCACGGGTTTTTTTACACTGTCTTCCTTTAGCGGGACATTGACTTTTTCCACCGTGTGCTTTGTTTCCGCAGTAGCTGGATTTATGAATATGCTTATCAGGCGCTTCATATTTTTGCTGCCTTTTCAATTGTGTAATTCGGTTTTGTTCAGCTCTTTGGAACTGTTGCTTTTATCTGTGCACTGCGTCAGTTCACGTGAGCCACTCGGTGTACATGCATCGAAGGTTCCCAGCTGTGCTGGTGCCATCTCGTGCTATGTCCATGGCTGTATTTAATGTTACCTTAGTCCTGGCACTTAAAACTTTCTCTCGCAGTTTCGCTGAGTTTGTGTCAAACACCACCCTGACCATCTCATCTTCCTCTCCATAAACACAGTCCTTCACCCGTGAATATTTAGTGGGAGTTTGCTATTGGATTGCCGCTGACGGACGGCCTTATATGGGCAGGCACTAAATTACAAACGCCAGCGCAGCCTGTCTATGAACTTAATTTAAAGTGTAGGTTTACATCGTGCTTTGTTTCCAAGTAGCAGAACTCATGAATATGGTTGTATATGTCACTCGCCGCTTCTTATTGTTTCGCTGCCTTCTCAATTATATAATGCATGTTTTCTTCAGCGCTTTTTGGAGGTCTTCCTGGTTTTCTATGTACTGCGTGATTACGTGGGAGGCGTGATGATGTCACACGAAACTCCGCCCCCACGGCGTTCAAGCTCATCTCCATTACAGTAAATGGAGAAAAACAGCTTCCAGTTATGACTATTACGCGTAGAATTTCGATGTAAAACCTGCCCAACTTTTGTAAGGAAGCTGCCAAATTTCAGTCTTCCAACCACACGGGAAGTTGGAGAATTAGTGATGAGTCAGTGAGTGAGTGAGTGAGTGAGTCAGTGAGTGAGTGAGTGAGGGCTTTGCCTTTTATTAGTATAGATACTGTGTAATGCACCTGGGATTGAAGTCTTGAAGTAATAGTATTATTACTGGTAGTTGCACTATTTGTTTTATTGTTATTTATTAGTTTAAATATTATGCAGTTTAATGATGGTAAAGTTGTTTAAAAAGTCACTTTAACATGTCAGTGGTCAGAGATTGCCAACATTAACAGAAAGTGTAGATGGTTTAAAAAAATATTCACAATTCCTTTTCTAAGACATGTTCAGTGCAATACTACTTTTGACAAGAACCTCTGGATATTTTACTACAACAACAACATTTATTTATATAGCACATTTTCATACAAACAGTAGCTCAAAGTGCTTTACATATTAAAGAATAGAAAAATGAAAGACATAATTATAAAAAAATAAATCAACATTAACATCGAATAAGAGTAAGGTTCAATGGCCAGGGGGGACAGAAAAAACAAAAAAACTCCAGACGGCTGGAGAAAAAATAAAATCTGTAGGGATTCCAGACCATGATACCGCCCAGTCCCCTCTCTAAATGCCTCTTTGGATGGTTGAAAATATGTTGGCAAAATGTGTTCAATAAAAAGGTTCTATATTTTGACTGCAACTGTCATGCAATGTGATTCCTTCTCTTCATTAGTGGCACCCACTTGAAAACTACCACTTTATGGGACCATGCAAACCTGTATTAATACTTGTGTGCACATTAAAAAGTTTTTTTGTACAATGTGCAATTCACATGACAGTGGAATAGGTTATTCCAGTCTTCTGCATTAATTGCAGTGGAAAATGTGGTTAACATCCACTCATGCATGGGGAAAAAAATACTTTTGAATACCGTGAAACTGGTATAATTTTGAAAAATACTGTGATATAGAATTTTGGTCATACCACCCAGCACTAACTGCACAGTATAGTCAGATACTACAGGAAAGCTTAATCCCCTCAGTCTTTAAATTTAAACTGAGAAGAAAAATTGTCTCTCAAAAAGACAATGACAAGAAGCATACAACCAGAGCAACAATGGGTTGGCTAAAGATGGAGAATTAAGGTCCTGAATAACTCAATGGAACATTGTGGAGTTAGTCATGGAACACATGTGGAGAGACCTAACAGTTGTTAATTTACCACCGCTCCCCAACTAACCTGGCAAAGGTTCAACATGGTACTGAACATGGTTCATTAATACTTACAAACTTGTGATACTTCAGTTTTGGAATTTAATCTTTTAGTGATATCTATATATTTTTTCTCTTTTTGGCATGCACTACAAAATAAATAAATAAAAATTCCCAGTCAAACCGATCCATATCCCAGGTTGTGATTATTGTTTATGTTAGTCGCACTCAAATTGTGTCCTGAGGCTGGTTATGTTCCAACCAACATCTGTTACTTTTAATCGGGCTATCTACCTAATTAAGAAAACCATTATCTTCCAGTGTCTATGTTTTGGGGTCAATGTAGACATGACAAGATTATGTTTGGGAAATTTTTTTAATCAGAATATGCCAAACACTTTCTTACATGGGGATAATTTAGTTTTTTTTTTTTTTGATTTTTTTTTTTTATTTGGTTTATAATATTTGCAACATCATCATGATAATTCTCATTCTGCTTTTCCAGGAGTCCTGATTAGTGGGTCTGACACTGAAGTAGTTGCATCCTTTCAGCATTCAGCATTTTGTTTGCTCAAGTGTCTGCTCTGCTAATTGTTAATTGCCATTAAACTCAAATAAATCACAGCAAACTTAATATCTGTCAGATTGAGAAATTCTCTTACTTTGATCAGATAGTAGTTAACATAAAAAAGGTGTAAATTCATTTATTATCTGGGGCCGTGAGAAATTAATAGCAGGGCCTGGAGCTGAGCCAATAAATACCACCAGTAATCAAACCCCCTATCCTTATAATGCATCGGCATCCCTTAAATGTGATCTCTATCTAGGGACTATATAGACTAAATTATACCTGGATAAAATGCAGACAGAAAACATAGGATAGAGTGCTAAGAGTAAAAACATGAACAAAGTTTGCGAAGTGGACTCTTTCTTGCATGCATTTTATTGCACCAAATGTTAAATGATTTAGGATGTTAAAATTCACATTAATTTAAACAAAAAAAATAAATAAAATAA
The DNA here is from genome assembly GCF_016835505.1 of Polypterus senegalus. Lineage (NCBI taxonomy): Eukaryota > Metazoa > Chordata > Cladistia > Polypteriformes > Polypteridae > Polypterus > Polypterus senegalus. Next base: position 104,275,236 of record NC_053159.1, on the reverse strand, counting down.
CACTATACAAGAAAATCTTTCTTGCTGACTCTATACAACCCTGTAAAATACAATGACATGATGTCAATTGATACTATTTGTTAATGCATTGTAATACTACAAATAGAATCCATTCTGCATATTTTTCATGATGAACACTGATGCCGTTTTAAAAGCACTGAGTGGTCAAACAGAAATAAAAAAAATAATCATGTGTATACTTCAAAGGTGCATTTAAAATCACTTCGTAATCACATCATAGTACCCTAAACATTTTGTAGTGGTTAAGAACTAGTGGCCTTGCAACCACGCAGGGCCTAATCAATCACTGTGTCAGCCTTGCATTGTCATCCTGAGTCTGAATGGGTTTTACTCAGGGACCTCACAATTTTAGAGAGATAACTATAGAATGAGAGAGGACTTTAATTGTCCCCAAGAAGATTTCTACAAATACACCTAAAGATTAGGTTTAAGTGCAGACCCAGAAAAAACCCAGTGTGAATGATTATGGATGAGTGTGTGTATGAGCATGTGTATGCTGGAAACTGGACAAATGGGTGCATTATTCAAACCAAATAATGAAGCTCTGTTAAAAAAAGTTTACACTTAATGAAATACAAGCTTAAAAAAATCTTTAATTTTTTATCTCTAATTTCAATAAGCTCATCATAGCCAATAATAACTAATCATGTTAACTTTAAAATATCATTTGCAAGTCTAGAAAGACTTGTAACTCAAAGCTGCAGTAATGCTGCAACAAGCATTAACTAATTTTAGATGCAAAAATATGTCTAGCAAGAACCTTTTCATATTGCATGGTTTACTGTCCATTATGCAAAATCACTACTGAAAAAAAAACACATAAAATGTACATTTCCACAACATAAGGCATAGGAGCAAAAGGTTAAATTAGGAATACAGCAAAACCTTGGATTGCGAGTAAGTTGGTTTGTGAGTGCTTTACAAGACAAGCTAAAATTTGTAATAAATTTTAACTTGATAAACGAGCGAGGTCTTGCAATATGAGTAGTGTATATATACATGGTGTCTGCCGAGTGTCATGTGATCACAACATGATCTCAGTGCAGGATTGTGGGTAATCCTCTCCCATGCTTGGTCTCAGTCGGCGTGCCTCACTCATATAGTCAACATCCATATGAGCGTATACTGTTTACTATAGCATTGTGACCACGTGTGTGTGCTGTAACATGCAAGTCCCTATTATGTTATGTACCCCAAAACACGAGGCTGAGTCTCAGTACTATTATTCAGCGTGAAATAGGAACAGCTTGGTTATTTATTATAGCGAGATCTACCGCTCTCCTATACAGAGACACAGCAGTCTGGCAGGGTCGTGATCAGGTTAGTGGTCTTGCATTTGTAATGTTCCTTGCATCACTCATCGACGGCAGGAGCTTATAGGACGACCACAATCTTTTCTGATTCGCTTTTGTTATGAGCTGCTACAGCGCTGGGAGCCTGCGGTTGCTTTGGGATGCTCTTCCGCGTGTCGTCCCGTTGGGGGGAATCCCAGTGCGTAAAGCATTTTTTACATTTTGGGTCCAAGTGTAGCGACTCTTCAGGCAAAAGCAACTGTCATTGGATACGTTCCTTGTTAAAGTCACAAAAAAAAAGAAAGATTCCAGTGAGCCAACAGATAGTGATTCCGTTAGAGTGGAAGTCGTCCTACACAATAACTCTCATCCTCCTCTCTCTCGTCTCCCTCACAGCAGCCACGATTCTTTAAAAAGGTAAAGTGCAGGTTAATTTGTTTTACATATTTTTACTTTACTTTATATTTTGTATTAATCGTTTATATATGAATATTTTTGGGTTGTAGAACAAATCATCTGAGTTTCCATTATTTCTTATGGGTAAATTTACTTTGATAAGAGTGCTTTGGATTACAAGCATGTTTCTGGAATGAATTATGCTTGCAAACCAAGGAACCACTGTACATTTTATGTCATCTGCTGCTGAATTTCACTTTTAAGTTGATGTAAAAAAAAAAAAAAAGCCAAAAAAAAAAGTTATAAAAACTTTAGGCACAGCTCCTATGAGACTTTAATTACTATTTTGCTAACTGTGAAGTTCAGAGTGCAAAAGTTTGCTTTTTTGGAAAGATTTGTTTAGAATAATCACTCTACTGATTAAATCAGGTTGTACAAGACATCCAAGTATAACTGAAAACATATTACAGGTCAGCAAATCTTACTGAAACGCTACGGAAGCTGTTGTATTATCCTTAAACCTTTTGTAAAAATGTTCAATTGATCTTTGGACTTCAGGCTTCACACATTATATATAGTTTATGCCAACATTTTGTCATTTACTAGTAAAATATGAAAAACATTTCTGTTTTAACAATGTGTTTACACAGATTATTGTAGAAACAGAACACACGTGAAATGCATGTGTTCCAAATAATGATCTATTATTTCCACTCTAAAACTCCAGCACTTCACTCCCAGATAATCAAGGCATGAGCTGGGAGAACTTTGTGCACGTTCTGTGGCGGTTGGGGGATGGGATAGCAGGCTGCTCGCTGCTTTTCTTTACCGGCACATTTACAGGACAAAAGACGCTGACCAAGAGGTGCAATGGGATTTAAGGTGGGTCGGATTTACAAGTTTTTTGATAGGCTCTGGTAATTCCAGTGTTAACCCACTGTATCCGAGTATGGAATCACAGATCTACAGCAGTTCATCAGATTATCAGGATACAGCATCAGCACACATGGCCTCAGCCATGCGCACAGTCTATTTCAGTGTTTCCCAACCTCGGTCCTGTGGTCCAAAGCCAGAAATATTTCTAAATGTCTTATAAATGTAAAAATCATGCTGCTGTGCTTTTCTGAATGTAGAATTAAAAAAAAAAACAAAAAAACAGCTAATTAAATGAGATCAGTTCCATCAGGTGTTGTCACTGATTAGGAATCTGATTGGAACAAAAACCTACAGTCACAGTGTGCCCCCAGGACCGAGGTCTATTTGAACTTCGCCCATACAGTATGGCAAATGCTTCAGAGCCTTTCCTGTAGAGACCTCGCGGTTCAGAAACAGCTTCATCCCAAGAGCTCTAAACGCACTCAATCAAGTTAGAAACTCAAAAAGTTATAATATTGCACAACCGGAACCACTTTATAACGCGCGTATTTACATATGATGACAACTTAGATTTCCAAGCGCTATCTTCTTGGAGCTCTTAAAATTTTTAAGATGAAATGCAGTAAAGTATGTATATTATATTATACAGATACATTTTTAACTTCATTTTAATAATGTATATTGTTAATAATTAAACATGCGAGGACACGGTGGCGCACTAGTAGCGACAAGCTGTCGCCCTGTTCAGGGATTGTTCCAGCCTCGTACTGAATGCTTGCTGGGATTGGCGCGACCCTGGATGGATAAATAGATGGAATAATTAAACATGTACTATGAAGATATTTCAAATGTTCCATAAAAGTTTTGATGAATCAGCGTTCTAAGCTTACAGATGGCTTCACATCTATTACAGAGCTGATTGGGTGTCGACTTGTTACTTGGAGAAAGAAAAGGACGGACAGGAATTGGGGATTAGTATGCTTGAGAGAGACAGTACTGCTGCTATAAATTTTATCAAAGGTCGCGCAGAGTGCAGCAAGCATCCTGGGGGAGGCAGGAACAATCTTTGGACAGGGCGCCAGCTCTTCATTACCACTGCGCCATCGTGTCCCCATGTTTCATACATGCTTTAATTCCTCTCTTTATGAAAATGATATCAAATACACAGTATTTAAATTGTTCAGAGAGCCGTATTATAATGAATGTAATGTATTCCGTGTGCTGTCGACAAAGGAGAAAGCCCGTTTAAGAAGCACGTAGTGATTCACGCACATATGGACACATTTTGTCCACACACGTGGACAAAATTGTTGGTACCCTTCAGTCAATAAAAGAAAAACTCACAATGGTCACAGAAATAACTTTAATCTGACAAAAGTAATAATAAATAAAAATTATATGAAATTTAACTAATAAAAGTCAGACATTGATTTTCAACCATGCTTCAACAGAATTATTTAAAAAAATAAATTCATGAAACAGGCCTGGACAAAAATGATGGTACCCCTAACTTAATATTTTGTTGCACAACCTTTTGAGGCAATCACTGCAATCAAACGATTCCTGTAACTGTCAATGAGACTTCTGCACTTTTCAGCAGGCATTTTGGCCCACTCCTCATGAGCAAACTGCTCCAGTTGTCTCAGGTTTGAAGGGTGCCTTTTCCAGACGGCATGTTTCAGCTCTTTCCAAAGATGCTCAATAGGATTGAGGTCAGGGCTCATAGAAGGCCACTTTAGAATAGTCCAATGTTTTCCTCTTAGCCATTCTTGGGTGTTTTTAGCTGTGTGTTTTGGGTCATTGTCCTGTTGCAAGACCCATGACCTGCGACTGAGACCAAGCTTTCGGACACTGGCCAGCACATTTCTCTCTAGAATCCCTTGATAGTCTTGAGATTTCATTGTACCCTGCACAGATTCAAGACACCCTGTGCCAGATGCAGCAAAGCAGCCCCAGAACATAACAGAGCCTCCTCCATGTTTCACAGAAGGGACAGTGTTCTTTTCTTGATATGCTTCATTTTTCCGTCTGTGAACATAGAGCTGATGTGCCTTGGCAAAAAGTTCAATTTTTGTCTCATCTGTCCATAGGACATTCTCCCAGAATCTTTGTGGCTTGTCCACATGTAGTTTGGCAAATTCCAATCTGGCTTTTTTATGATTTGTTTTCAACAATGGTGTCGTCTCCCATGAAGTCCACTTTGGCTCAAACAACGACGGATGGTGCGATCTGACACTGATGTTCCTTGAGCTTGAAGTTCACCTTGGATCTCTTTAGAAGTTTTTCTGGGCTCTTTTGTTACCATTCGTATTATCCGTCTTTTTGATTTGTCATCAATTTTCCTCCTGCGCCACGTCCAGGGAGGTTGGCTACAGTCCCATGGATCTTAAATTTCTGAATAATATGTGCAACTGTAGTCACAGGAACATCAAGCTGCTTCGAGATGGTCTTATAGCCTTTACCTTTGACATGCTTGTCTATAATTTTCATTCTAATCTCCTGAGACAACTCTTTCCTTCGCTTCCTCTGGTCCATGTTGAGTGTGGTACACACCATGTCACCAAACAACGCAGTGACTACCTGGAGCCCTATATATAGGTCCACTGACTGATTACAAGATTGTAGACACCTGTGATGCTAATTAGTGGACACACCTTGGATTAACATGTCCCTTTGGTCACATTATTTTCAGTCTTTTCTAGGGGTACCATCATTTTTGTCCAGGCCTGTTTCATGAGTTTATTTTTTTAAATAATTCTGTTGAAGCAAGGTTGAAAATCAATGTCTGACTTTTATTAGTTAAATTTCATATAATTTTTATTTATTATTACTTTTGTCAGATTAAAGTTATTTCTGTGACCATTGTGAGTTTTTCTTTCATTGACTGAAGGGTACCAACAATTTTGTCCACGTGTGAAGAACACATAGAATACGAAGCATTTAAAGTGCTACTTTAGTTACGATGGGATTTGAGAAACTAACGATTTTAAGATGAAGTTTAAGACATTCTACTTTAAATGACAAAATAAACTATGTGATTAAAGTGGAAAATTCAAGATTAAAGTTGACATTTGGACATTTTTACCCACTGTGTACCTATTTTGTTTTTCTTTTCTCTGTACTCTAATATGTTTCCATATGACACTCAGACAGTGGACTACGACTCGCCTTTTCATGGCGGCTTTGATATCTGACCACTTCTTATTTATTTTGGGCACTGTGGCACGTTCTGACCTTGAACTTTTAAATTTCTCCACTACTCTGTCACTCGATCAACGTCCTTTTGTTGTTTATATCACTGCTTAATCCAGCAAATAGTACGTTTTTCCTTGCCTCTACTTAGTATTTGCTGCAACTCCTTTCCCCCCGTGTTTTTGCCATTGTCTTTTAACAGAAAGCATAAGGGGCTATTTATATTGATTTGCATATTCAAAGAGGCATAATTCTGGGAGGAGTCGGGGTGGGGCGGCAGGTGTGTGCACAAGCGTTACTTTTCTCACTGCCCAGGATTTATGGAGCATAAGAACGTGGAAGTTGACATATGCACAGATTTATGCATCTGGATTTTTTTGTGCGTGTGCCCATCCACTTTAGTCCATACGCCATGTTTTAGTGTGAATTTTACACACAGCATTATGCATGAGACCCCTGGTCATTTATGTCATTCTAAATTCGCCTCCTGACAGCCTGCAAAACAGACTGTGGTGGTGCTGGACACTGGCGATGGGCAATCACATCCTCAGTTATTCTTGCAGGTGACACTGTGTTTAGTAATTGTCTTTGCAGCCTGCCAAACTGAGAGGAGCTGGATCCGAAGGCTCTAAGTGTGGGGTACTTGTGCATTCAATGGTTATGGATGCCTCAGTCAACATGTGTTGCTGGCTTGTCTTTTATAATTATGGTGAGCATTGTGGCTTCAGAAAAGATTGTAAAATAGCTAGAAAGCCCAAGGAAGACCAAAAATTGAAAGCCCCTTTTTAATTTGAAAGTTGAAATAACATATCATACATAAAAGACTATTAAACAGTATTCACTGAAGGACAATGATGACTATTGGACTAATTCTGTTTCCATTTCTCTTTGGTGTTGTTTAACAAAATGGGTGTCATTTTAGGGGCTAGAAATGCTTAATATTTTTCAATGAAACAGTAATTAAAAGTTTTGACTATGAAAACTCACCTTGAGAAAAGATTTTCAGAAAAATATTTAAATTTTCAAAAGTGCCGGTACTGTAAGTGTAGGACATGGGTACCAAAGGCTACGTGTAATGGTGGTGGGCTACTTAACCTTTGATTATGTCAGCTTATTACATTAGCTGTGGATATCTGCTGCCTTTAGATATTTACATCTATTGCAACTTCATTCTACTAGTTTGAACAACAGACAGGGAAATTTACTTCCCATTGCAATCGGGTGAACTAGAGTCTGTGAATAAGGCTTTTAACTGGTTAGATGATATGAAGCACTGGATGGCACTTAACTTTCAGCGGTTAAATGAGTCAAAAACTGAAGTAATTCTATTTGTTCAACTCACTGTTACCCGAAACATTGCTAGCATATTTTTCCACTTGCCTGATACTTGAAGCCAGGAGATAAAAATCTCTGGGTGATCTTGGATTCAAGTTTTAAATTTGACTAACAGATCAATAAGTTTTTTTTTTTTTTTTAACTTCAGGATGATCAATAAAGTCTAGCTGTTTTGTCATTTAATGACCTAGAAAAGCTCACTCATGCTTTTGTCATGTCTTGTTTGGATTATTTTAATGCCCTTATATCAGGATATCCTGTACAACACTGTCAAGCCTGCAAATGGTGCTGAATGCAGCTGCTAGAGTTTTGACCAGCAGCAAAAAAAACAGATCACATCACTCCAGTGTTGGCCTCGATTCATTCATTGACTCCCTCTTAGTTACAACGTGAGTTTTAAAATTTTAGTGTTTGTTTTTAAAGCCCTCCATGGGTCAGCTCCACCAGACTCATCTGATCTTATTGTTCCATATTAGTCAGCCAGCTGAGGTATTCAGATCAGCTACTGCTTACTATCCCACGCACACGGTTGAAGCTGAGGGACAATCGTGTCTTTGCAGTGGCTGGTGCTAAATTGTAGAACAGTTTGCCTCTCGTAATAAGGTCGGTTCCCACACTTCGGTTTAAAGTTTCTGCTAAAAAAGCACTTTCACCTGCTTTTTAGCTTATGAGTTTAAGCATTTAAATCTTTCTACGTACAGTATATTGTTAATACTGTGTTCATCGTATGTATTTTATTTTTCAGAATTTTATATAAGCTATTTATGTTTGTGTGTTGGAATATGTGTGTTCATGTATGTATGTATGACTTTTTTATTTACTTTTTAATAATTCCTTATTTGGCTTTTATTTCTTACTGTTAACTTTTATTCTATGTAAAGCACTTTGGTCAACTTCTAGATGTTTTAAATGTGCTATACAAACAAGTAAAACTAAAGCCTAGTTTAATCCAAAAATACTACAACATTAAATTTGCATTTCAGGAAAACGAAATATTGACTGCCACTCATCCCTGTGGACAAGGTCTCAGTAGCATGCTTTACTTATACAAATTGCTGCAACCTGTATTGTAATTGTGTTATGAGGCTACTTGAGCATGCTCAGAACGCTGATTCCAACATAGCACCTGTTGTTCTTGGCTGAAGATGCGAGTGCCAATGCACACTTTCTACATACTTTGCTCTACACTAAGAAAGATGTCAAGAACAAATATAAACTAATTCGGTACAAATTTTCTGCTCACTTAAATATAAACTGTAACAGAAATTTTAAGCAAGGGTGCCCAAATATTTGCATGCCACTGTATGAAGTGCATCACTAATATTGTCCTCATGCTCACATTAGGCTACACAGGGCATTTTTATGTGACATAATTGACTTATCATTTATGGTGTGTTGTGCTAAGCATGGCTACAAACATTTCCATGGCTTTTCACCTCATTAAATTTGCAGAGTTGGATCAAATATATACTTTCTTCTCCCACCCCCACTTATCCTATCCAGAATTGTTTCCCAGCACCAGCCAGAAAATTGTACTGTGTAGCAATAACTATCCAAATATTAACTGGGATAACCTTGCAGGTGGAGGAGCACAAGAGCAGGAGTTTTTAGAAGTAATCAGTGACTGTTTTTAACACAGCATGTTAAAGCACCAACACGGGGTGAAGCCTGTCTGGATTTAGTATTCTGTAATAATCAGGATAGAATTGAGGGTGTAGAGGCGATTGAACCACTAGGGTCAAGTGACCATAATGTAATACAATTCTCAGTATTTTGTAAGAGTACAGATGAAGACTAAAATTGTTAAGTTAAACTTTGGTAGGGCTAATTTTGAGCAGATGCGACAAAGTCTAAGTAGGATAGACTGGGATAAGCTTTTAAATGTGGAGACAGTTGAGGAGCAGTGGAACAGGTTTAAAAATGTTTTACATGTAATGCAGGACAGATACATACCTAAATTTGGAATTAATAGGAAACTAAAAAAAACTCCACAGTGGATTAATAAAGATTTAAAAAAGAGCTACAAAGGAAAAAAATGCTTTATAAGGCATATAAGATGACTGCAAAGTGAATTGAAGAGCGTATGAGAGCATGAGGGCAACCATTAAGAAAGATATCAGGGAGGCTAAAAGACAGTTGGAGAGGAATATAGCAGATAAGGCAAAAGAAGACCCCAAGAGATTCTTTCAGTATTTTAATAGTAAAAGAACAGTCAAGGAGGAGGTCAAGTGCATCAGGAATAGTAAAGGGGAATTAAAAGACACAGACAGTGAAATGGCGGATGCCCTAAACTTAAATTTTTCTGAGGTGTTTACAAGTGAACAAGTGGATAACCTCCCAGAGGTAAACGCAACTACTAAGGAGGTACTGAGGGATTTGGAAATTGTAGAGGGAGAAGTGCTGCTCAGATTAAATAAAATGAAATCAAACAAATCAGCAAGACCAGATAATATTTATCCTTGTGTTCTTAAGGAGGCTAGTGAGTACAGATATAAACCCTTGACACATATTTTTAGGAAGTCACTGCACACTGGAGAGATTCCAAAGGACTGGAAAATGGAAAATATCATCCCATTATATAAAAAGGGTGACGGGGCAGATCCAATCAACTATAGGCCAGTAAGCTTAACATGCATTACAGGAAAATTAATGGGAGGAATTAAGGATAAGATTGAGCATGGCACATGGCAAGGACAGGAGTTATTCTGAAATGAACAGTCAGCATAGGTTCAGAAGAGGGAGGTCGTGTTTTACTAACATGCTGGAATTCTATGAGGCAACAAAAGGATACAATCTAAGTGGAGCTTATGATATTATTTATCTGGACTTTCAGAAAGCATTTGATAAGGTGCCACATGAGAGGTTGAACATCAAGTTAAAAGAAGTGGGAGTTCAGGGTGATGTTTTCAGATGGGTGCAGAACTGTCTCAGACACAGGAAGCAGAGAGTGATGGTGCATGGAACCACGGCTGATGTTAAGAGTGGTGTTCCACAGGGGTTAGTGCTAGGGCCGCTGCTACTTTTAATACATATATATATAGATGATGATACCAAGATAGGTGGTTTAGCAGATAATTTGGAATCTGTTATATCATTACAGGAGGACTTGGATAGCATACAGAATTGGGCAGATTTGTGGCAGATGAAATTTAATGTCAGTAAATGTAAAGTATTACACATAGGAAGTAAAAATGTTAGGTTTGAATATACAATGGGCGGTCGGTAAATCGAGAGTACACCTCATGAGAAGGATTTAGGAGTCATTGTGGACTCGACAGTGTTCAGAAGCCATTAAGAAGGCTAACAGAATGTCAGGTTATACATAACCCTAATGTGCTGAGTATAAGTCCAAGGAGGTTATGCTCAACCTTTATAAAGCACTGGTGAGGCCTCATCTTGAGTACTGTGTGCAGTTTTAGTCTCCAGGTTACAAAAAGGACATAGCAGCGCTAGAAAAGGTCCAGAGAATAGCAACTAGGCTGATTACAGGGCTACAGGGGTTGAATTATGAGGAAAGATTAAAAGAGCTGAGCCTTTACAGTTTAAGCAAAAGAAGATTAAGAGGTGACATTGATTGAAGTGTTTAAAATTATGAAGGGAATTAGTACAGTGGATCGAGACTGGTATTTTAAAATGAGTTCATCAAGAACACGGGGACACAGTTGGAAACTTGTTAAGGGTAAATTTCACATAAACATTAGGAAGTTTTTCTTTACACAACGAACGACAGACACTTGGAATAAGCTACCACGTAGTGTGGTAAACAGTAAGATGTTAGGGTCTTTCAAAACTCGACAATGTTTTCTTGGAAGAAATAAGTAGATAGGACTGGCGAGCTTTGTTGGGCCGAATGGCCTGTTCTCGTCTAAAGTGTTCTAATGTTCTAACTGCTCACTGTGCAGATTGAAAGAATTTGATGTGTTTTGTTTATGATGAGCAAGGTTAATTTTTTTCTGCAGTTGTCAATTTACATAGATTATGTATCAGTATTAAAAAACAAAGTGTTCGTTAGTTATGCATATTCTATTACATTTAAAATAATATGAAACGTATGCATCTCAATTACTGGATCAACTAAAAGCACTAATAAGCTAAAAATATTTATTTTGCCTAATGTGTTAGACCAAAGGTACCATTGTGGCTGCAGGTCTGGCCATTGTAAATACACACTAATAAACCTATACCATTTATCTTCAAAGTAAATGCCTTTATGTACAGTACAGTGTAAGTAGCAGCACAGGAGGGAAAAGGGCATGTTTATCTGTTTAGCAAGGTCACACCTTTTAAGTAAACGTGAATGTTTTGGCTTTACCGTATTAGAGTGAGAAAATGAAATTTGGTCTAATCAGGCAGTGCACCTTTATGCTCACAAAAGAATGTATGCATTAAGTTTTGTTAATTTACTAGGAAATTCAGAAGACACTTACAAAGAGATAGGAAGGCTGTCTCATTAAGCACTTCCCTAACTACTATTAAGACTGCAATAAAAAAAAAACATTTTGCAAGTCTAATGCCATCAAAGTTGAGAATGCTTTAACATTACAATTTAGTTCATTTTTGGATGTAAATGATTCTAGGAATAACAACACTGGATAAGGTACACTGTAAAATGCTTACACATTTTTTTATGCTAAAATTTCACTTGAGATCCAAAATAACAGTTTTTGACCTTCCTTTACCAACTTTTATGGATATTTTATTTGCCCATATAGTGGTGTCAACAAAAGCATGTTACTACAAAATAGAGTAATTCATCTTCACACTACAGTTAACTGAAAAGAAATTAGTGAGTGACAAGGACTGCAACACTACAAATTTACATTACTTGATGCAATACTGACAACTTACCTCCAGAATGATCTGCCTCAGCTTCTGGGGACCAATGGATGCCATTTTTCAGGTTAGCTGCACTGCCATTTAATCCACCATTTGTGAACTGCTCATCATCCATTTCATGCATGACAGTAGTTGCAGACCTGTCTAAATCCATCGTCTTCTCTTGTCCTAGAGAACCTTCTATTAGAGTCATGTCTGAAGGTCCTGCTAATTGCTCTTGTAATACACAGGCTACTCCAGTTCTTATTAACTGGTCCTCATTACTCATGCCATCCTCTGATTGACATGTACTGCACCCTGAATCCTCTGTATGATCTGCAAAAACCTCAATTACACTTCTTGGTGCTTGCAATAGCTTTTTCCCCATTAGAGCACCATGATGAGATTTTGGCGGACTTAATATTGTGCCTTCTTCAGAGGTGTCCCACTTAGATGGCAGCAAGGTACCATTCACAGACTTGCATGTCTGGGATGTACTTTCTTCCACAAAACTGTTATCAAACTGATCTTGGTGGCTTTTCTCTCTTTTTACTTGAGGTGTTGATGTTTGTGTGCTATCCTGTATGTCAGTGAACTCCTCCTTGTTTTGACAACTCTCTGTGATTTGGTCTCTTGCTATGAGAGATTCATTTGAACAGTCATGAACTGCATTGCTCTCATTACTCTCCAGAATAGTACTGGGAATAGGGTCCCCAGGGACGCAACATTTCTCTTCATCACAATGTCTAACTGTAACCAAATCCTGCATGGCAGCAGAAATAACTTGCAAAATTATGCCTGAAGCAAGCTTTTCAAGATCTTCCGTTTTTTCACCAATCTCAGTAGAATGAGGCATGCCATTTTCTACAGGAATACTGGACCTGACAGCTTCCTGGAGTGGCAGTAGTGAGGATGCTTCAATTACATCATGGGGCTCCCAAACACCCAGTTTTTGGAGTTGAATGTCAGAAGAACTAGCACTTTTTTCTTCAGTGGTGAGGTTACTTTCAACATCATAGGTCCCAATCTGTACCTTCTCAGCAAAAGACACAGAAACTTTATCATCTGCCACTTCCCCTTCAGGTTCTGGCCTTATTGCTTCTGTCAGGTGTGCTGTGGGAGAGACTATCTTTGATTCTACTATTTCTAACATGGTACATGCTGCAGCTGTTGCCATTATCACTTCAACTTTCTCAGTATTCCCTTCACACACATTACCTGAGATTGCATCTTGAATGCTGGTCTCATCAAGCTTAGAGTTGACCAGCTGAAAAGCCTCCTCTGAAACTGAACAGGTTTCACTTTTTACTGCTTCAGGGTTCACAGAAGCCTCTTGCATAGGAACAGTATGTTCTTGAATTAGAGAGGAAGTGCAATAATCATTGACATCCAAGATTTTATCAGCTGCCAATTCCAGAGTGTTGGTGCTGCAGCAAGGCAGTCCGCCACTGACACTTGGCCTTGCATTGGCAATCAAAGCTTTTCCAGAACAGTCCTCTGCTAACTGTTCTGGAGTATTAATTTGGTTCTCATGCAGAGACTTGTGATGGTGGGATCCCTCAGTGGGAAAATTTGTGGAAGCCAACTGGGAATAACTTCCAACTTCAAAATTTCCATTAGCAGACTCAGCGCCCAAAACAGTAGCAACACTTGAGCCAACTTCCTTATCAGAATTGCTTATTCGGCCTTTTTTACGGGAAATATACCACCACCAGCCAATCAAAGCAAGTACTCCTGGCAATGTGTAAGGAAAGAATGAACGAAATCTTAAAGCCATTGTGGAGGGATTCTTGAAACGTCCCCTAAAGAAAGAGAGGATAGCAAATGTTATTTCAAATGTTCATATTGGTATATGGTAAAGAGGTATAAGATATATTTTAAAATCAATTTTCAAATTATATTCTTAAGAATAAATTATGCATTCTTACATAAACCTTAGTGTTGCACTAGACCAAAAAAAGTTGGATGATATTAGATACATATAAAACTGCACTGAAATATATTGAAACCACAGATTACCTAACACTGCTTATTGGATAAATATTTAATTCACCTTGATTTATATGAATTTGTAATATTTTATTTTTTTTATATATATATATATATAAGTGATACATACATACATACATACATACATACATACACACACACACACACACATATACATACAAATATATATATACCGTAGATCCCGTTATATAAGCCGAGAATTTCGTCCTAGATTTTTGGCTTGGAGTTTGGGGTCGGTTTATACAACAGTATCGTTTCAGATTCAAGATTTCCAGCGCAATGCGGTTTTGCCGATGAATACGGAAGTAAATAATGATGAAACCACAGAGCCATCTTTCAGATGAAGTAACTTTGCATGCCGGTACTTTAAATTAAATAAAGAATTTATTCAAAAAAGTGTTTTAGTTGTTGATTTTATTAATAAAATTTATAATAAATTATCGAGAAGTTTAAAATGAAATTTTTTGTTTTGATTTACGATCAACATCTTGCGTTACGAAACAGATGCGGTCACGTGCATCCGCTTGCGCGATTGTAAACAAACAACCAAGAGCGTTAGTAGCATCAGTCGGAGCCCAGATACATGTGTTTGTGGATGTAATTTCGGTCATCGCAGTGATTTACCTATATATATAATTCATTAAGACCATGCAAGCAAGACACATAATTGCTAAGGAAGGAAGAGAAGGTAAAAGTAAGCGATCGCAATCGAAACGAAGATGGACATTGTGTGGAAATATCTCCTCCCTTACTGCAGCCCAAAGATGTCAAATTAAATGGTGAGTACAGTATGAAATTGTTTCTAGAATAGAATGCCTTTTATAGTCACTATACGCATTTACAATGAGGTTAAAAGCAGCTCCTTCAGTGCAGAAAAAAGTTCTGTATAGAGCTTGTATGGTTGTTTTTTAGCCTAAGCATAACACCGGATCTGCGGCCCCGCTTCTGCTTTCTTTCCCTCCTCCGTCTGTGTCGTCTCCTAGACCCGACAACAATCCACGGAGAGCCCGCTGGTCTCGCTATGTTGTCTGGGATGTTGTGCGTGTGATGAAAAACACTTGAAACAGATGTCTGGCTTTGGACAACGATGTCTATAAGGTTCTGAATGGTGTAGCGGATGTTCGCCAAACCGATTGTGCACAAACAAGGAAAAAAAAAAAAGTACAAAAACAACAAAAAAGTGCACTGAAAAGGAGCCCTGAGCCGCTGCGACCATGCGTGCCGCCATGCTCCTAGCTTAATCGAAGTAGGCTTGGCACTTTTTGGTTAGTACATTAGAAAAATTATTGGTGTTTTGGTAAATTATGCCCATTATATTATATATCAAAAATGCAGGCAGTCTCAAATTCTCGCCGATAAACATTATAAATATACCCGAAGAGACACTTTTAAGAAAATTTTGCTTGGCGAAGGGGGTGGGCTTAAATACCGGTCATCGGCAAATACATGTAATTTAGTAGGTAGAGAAGGGGTTCGGCTAATATACCGGGTCGGCCTGTATTCCGGGATCTATGGTATAATATATATATATATATATATATATATATTTATTTCGGCCCTCCGGTTGTAATATGACCAAGCTGTGCGCTGAGCTTACTCTTGAGCATGCAACGTACAGTTGGCCATGTGAACAGGAATCTTGTTTCAAATCTCACAGCTTGGATTGCTGCTGTCATAATCGGTTTGAGTTTCATGGTTTTTTTCAATTACGTTATTGTTTGCAGGACTTGTGTTGAAGTGACATTCGGCATCTGTCAAGCGTTGTAAGCATCGATAACTTCACATCCAGCTTTTGAGTTTAAACATTCATAAACATCAAAGTGTCCACTACTGAAATCGTCACCTGTGAATCTAAGATGTTTAAGAGGCATTGGCGGTTGTCGAAAGGTGTAAAATATTTGGCCATTTCGGTACACTTGAAAGCGACAACTGAACAATTCAGCGGCAGCCATAAACTCGCATGCAGAACCATTGGTGAAGGGCTTAAGCATTTCACTCTTCTAGTGCTTCTGTGTAGTATAATGATCTTCTGTACCATCATCAGTCCACACCTTGAACCTGTCCCAGTCATTCAATACATAAGACACAATGTTCCTCTGGATATCAAGAGTGAGCCTGATATGGCCGTGCAATATGTAACACAGAGAATGGAAAAGGTAGGTGCCATCTCCGGGCATGGAAACCACTGGGTAAGTAACAGTTCTTTGATCAATGGTGATCACCTCGATAGACATGTTAATGGGGTTATGGTTGGAATGATAAAGGAAATGGGTACCTGAACAATGTAAATTAAGTCTAAAATACCTAAACAATAACTATAATTGTAATAAACGAAGGCTGTAGTTATCAGCAAGGAGACGTGAATACCGCGGCAAAGCAAAGAAGGGAATGAAGAGACCGGAG
This sequence comes from Polypterus senegalus, assembly GCF_016835505.1. NCBI lineage: Eukaryota > Metazoa > Chordata > Cladistia > Polypteriformes > Polypteridae > Polypterus > Polypterus senegalus. Next base: position 104,258,896 of record NC_053159.1, on the reverse strand, counting down.
CGACGGACAGCCTTACATAGGCAGGCAGTCAATTACGTGGGAGGCATGAGGAAGGAGGACGCAATACAGGCAGACAGCCAACTACGTGGGAGGCATGGTGATGGGAGATGCAACGCCGCCTCACACGGCGACCGAGCTGCAGGCTATGGACGTATATATGTATGTAAGTAGGATTCAGTTATGAGCGTCACTCATAGAATTTCGAATAAATGAAACCTGCTTAACTTTAAGTAACCTGTAAGGAATGAGCCTGCCAAATTTCAGCCTTCTACCTACACGGGAAGTTGGAGAATTAGTGATGAGTGAGTCAGTGAGGGCTTTGCCTTTTATTAGTATAGATAATTTTAATTATGCAGTACTAGATTCTTACAAAAACTTATACTGCAGGACACACACACAAACAAAAAGCACAGTACCACACTTTAAAAAAGCCACAATCTATCAAATTTTCCCAATAGGTTTATCAAGAAAATACAAGGCTAACAAGCTTAATAAAAAGTAAAACAGACATTTGGCTGTCAAGCTAACAAGCCTACTGTTTACTAAGCAGCAATTTCATATTCTTTAACTGAAAATGTAAGCTTCTGTACTTAATATAAGCTCACCCATCATTCAAACTAAGACAAGCAGTGTCTGTTTTAATTAAAGGACAGAGTAAAAAGGTCTGAATTCAAGTAGCCTTACTTGCCATTTGTCTAACTACACAGGATAATTCCTCTAATTCTTTTTACCCTACTTTCTTGATGTAAAGGTTGATATCCCAGTCTCCTCTTTCTAAGGTAAAGTAGGCCTTACCGCCCTCTGTTTACAGGAAGTTCCCAGCTAAAAGGCATGCATTTTCATAATTACCATGATATCTTACATAAAGGAGAACTGTAGCTAAACTACGGTAAGGCTTCAAAAAGCTGATAGTGGGGAGAGGAGAAAAAAAAAAAAGTGTGATTGGCCAATATGCCAATCGAGTTTTTTTTTTTGTGAAAAATCAACCAATTTAGATCAGTGGCCAATCAATTAGAGCATCACTAAGCGGTGCCTTACATTTATTTAAAAAAGCCATTACCATTGTCACCCTGCACACAACTGTACATTGCAAGCTGCCAATCAAAACTCACCGCTATGCGCTTTTTGTGGCATGTTATCTGCACGCGTGATAAGAGCAAAATTAGCACTACAGCCAAGCCCCAAGTGAAACAACAAAGTACAATTTTTTTTTCTACAGTGCATATCAAATCACTTTATCTTTCTACCATTTTTGGAACATAAAGGACGCTGTGTTTGAGAAAGTAAAAGTAACTACTAGTTTCTGGTTGGTAGACATTTAATCAAATTGATGTTACAATGTGTCACATCTCATTTTAGAGTGTCATGCCAATATAGCACCATCATTTATAGCTATTTTACATGAACATGGAACCAATCATCTTTGAATAGTTGTAATAAGACCGAATACTGCTGCATGTGCTGCTGCAGTTGAAACAATCTGAGACAATACTTCTCCTTCCAGATCTAAAATGCCCAGCACCATTCAAACAAATGGAGTATACAGACTCTGTGCAGTACATGAGTATATCAGCTAATTATTCATAATCCACAAGGATCTCTCCAAACTCAGGAAGTGATGGTATCATACATCAATGTTTTAAAATGACAATGTGAACTTTTAAGACATTATATAGCCATAATGTAAGGCAACATTGACATTTACTTAATCAACGTGTATGTTCTTAGTATCTTACAGTTCTGCGCATAAGTTTGCATGAATTCAGTGTTCTGTGTCTGCTGAATGATGGCACATTGCTACAACTTTCTCCATTCAGTTGCTGTCTTTTGCTCCCACTCTTATTTATTTCTTTTACTTTTGACTCCCACATAGAGACCATCAAAAAGAATGTTTTAGCAGTTTGCCATTTCTTAACTGAAGTTTACATTTACTGAAAATTTCTTTCGTCTTTTCTCTCATGATTTGTAGTAAAAAATTCACTCAGGAGAGCCAGGCGTTTTTGGGCTATACAGTTACTGACAGGAAGTGGTGGGGAGTGGTTGAAAGCATATGTACAAGCACATAGTTTTAAATTGGATTTGAGATTTAAAAGGGAACATGACCATCAACCATATGTGGCGAACGTACAGTTTTATAAATCTGGTATTTTTGTACATGTGCCACTTTTTCTTTTGAACTTCAGCAAAAATTCAATGTAGAATCGAAGCAAAATTTCGTACATGTTCCATAATGAGAAAATTGTGTAATGGGGTGTGTAGTTAATATCTTATGTAAAAATAGATCACATTAAAGAATTTGACTAATAACTGCACTGTATGTTAAAAGTGACATTTGGTGTCCAAAAAAAGCTTTAATGTTGAAGGATATTAAAATATCATCCTTGTTTATGTTGGAAAGGTACCCAGCATATACCTAAGAACAATGCAGATTAACCTCAGGTATACTAACTAGGCACAAATTACCAGGGCTATCGATATATATTGTGTTTTTAATAGTTACTCCTAATATTTTCCCTTACACTAACTCACCTTGAATTGCCAGTTTATAACTGTAACATGACATAAGTTAAATAACAGGTGGTAATATGATAAGATTTATAATGTCATTGTTCTTTCAAAGCATTTATTTTATTTCTGTTTTTTGCACCATGGATTATGTTGCTCTGATACTGGAATTGTACAATTAGTCTCTCCAACAACTTAAAATAAATGTCTACTAATTTAGACATTTTAGTCTTGAAAGAAGCAGCACCAAATGTAATTGGTTACCTTTAGAACTACAAGTGATAGCCTAAAGTAAACAAACCACAAAGAAAAAAGGGAAAAACAATACTGATAGATTTTCAGGCTGAGTAATGTGTCATAAAAGCACAGAACAGTAACACTCCCCCTGAGTCACTGATTTCCCAGAATGAAACATCACAAAGAAACCAAGATATTGTGACCCAAAAGGGAACAAGACATCAAATGCCCACTAATTACACTATCATACAGAATGGCACCATCTCAATTGGCTACACACTTGAGCAATGAAGTGAGATGAAAAAACTGGTAAAAAAAACTTCTAGGAAGACAACTGGGCTTTAATAAAATTAGAACACAACCTGTTAAGAAAACTGGAGTTTGATGTACTATCAAACATAGCAAAATAAAAAAAAAATAAACAAAAAAGAAATTAAAGGAAGCAATATTATTGCAAACTGAAGTGGACAAACACTGAGGCACAGGCATTTTATATAGTCACTGAGCTGGAGTCTCTTATTCAGTACCTGCCTAATAATTACAGTTACAGCAAATGTAATTTGCCAATTTCAAGAACGCAGTTCAAATTTTAATTTCAGATTATCATTGTTTACTACATAAATAGCTATCATAATTGCACAGGTAGTGGAGGTGACAGATACCAGCTCAAAACAAAATACTGTCCACATCCTGCATTCCTATACTATCAGACAGACTGGTAGTAAGGACTGGAAATACAAAGTCAAAGTTCCAAGATGGAGAAAACAATGCTACCAAAATTCTCCAAGTTGTGATATAACACTAACAATTCTACTATTAAGAACATAAAATGAAAATTTTAACCAAGTCAGGGTGAAACAGAACTTTTGTGGTGAAATTTAACTTGGAACAATGGAATACTTAATATATTTTAGTTTGATCGTCATTTTTAAGAAAAGAAATACAACTTATCTTTATTTACTATTTTGCAGACCAAGTAATAAATGAACAGTGACTTCCACGTTTCGCTATAAAATCCAAGCAATTGAATAAATCGACGTTGCTAATATAAATAGTCATCAATGCAGGGTATGGTCTTCAGTTGATTTATATCACGGCAGTATATTTATTTCACACCCACTGCCTCTGTTTACGCTTCCAGTTCTGTTTCACTGTGAACAGAATTTTGACTGCAGTAAGAAAAGCCACTAAGACAACTAGCAGGATTTTTGAGAAACTTTGGGACCAGTAGTTATTTGTACTCTGTTTAAGACTGGATTGAAAAAAACAGTTTTCCCACTGAAATCATTAAGAAAATATTCGGTATTAAATTAACACATTGGTCTGCAAAACCACTACAAATGCAGCACTTTTGATGATTTCTGTTATATGTAAAACTTACTTAATGCAAGGTAATTAATCACCTATTCATTTTAAACTAAACTGCCTTCTGCTTAGAATAAAAAAAAATAAATTTCATGTTCTTCAAGTCCTGAATACAGTACTCAGGACTTTGTCCAGCATTGCTATGTCCTTTTTATAGCCTGGAGACCAAAACCATACACAGTACTACAAACCAGTGCATTATAAAGCTTCAGCACAACCTCCTTGGACTTGTACCCTACATATAGTGCTATACAACCTAACATTCTGTAAGCCTTTTTTTTTTATTAATTTTATTACAATCAATACAAAGCAATCAAGTTTTTACAAAGAGAAAAATTAAGAACAGATCGATCCCCACTCCTGAGAGAGAGAGCAAGCCAAACAGTGTTAAATTTAAGGCTTGTAAACATATCTAAATTAATAAATTCTCTGTGCTTTATGAACTTATTTTAAAATATTACTGATTAGATCCTGCCGTGTTTTGAAAAAAGTCTGTATGGATCCTCTGAGTATTTGATTTTTTCCAACTTCAAATAATATAACACATCGGTTTCCCACTGACTTAAAAGAGGAGAGTTTGGGTTCTTCCAGTTTATGAGAATAAGTCTGTGTGCCAAAAGTATAGTGAATGCAATCACAATTTGTTTGTCTTTCTCCGCTTTAAACCCATCTGGCCTTCTTAATGGCTTCTGAACACTGTCTGGAAGTTGATAGTACCGAGTCTATTACCAATCCTAAATCCTTTTCATAAGGTAAACTCTTGATTTTCAGACTTCCCATTGTGTATTTAAACCTAATATTGCATGTCCCAATGATCCTAGGAGCTCTGCTGTCCGTGGCTTTATGCCCCTGGAAGGACTTCCTACATTTACTTACATGAAATTTCATCTGTCACAATTCTGTCCAAGCTGCGTGCTCTACTGGTCCCTCTGGAATAATTCAATGGATTCTAGATTATCTGCCAGTCCACTAATCTTGGTATTATCTGCCAATTTCAGCCATCTTACCTATATTCCTATCCAAATCATATACACATACATATACATACATATACAGTATCTCACAAAAGTGAGTACACCCCTCACATTTTTGTAAATATTTTATTATATCTTTTCATGGGACAACACTGAAGATACAACACTTTGAAACAATGTAAAGTAGTCAGTGTACAGCTTGTATAACAGTGTTACATGCCCCAATGTTTTTATTACATTTTGAAAGTACAGATACAATGTACCTATGTAAGTACACTTGTTTTTGGATCAGGGATAAATTGTTACATTATAATTATATTAACTGTGGAATAACAATGACAACTGAGTAATTAACTATAACTTTACTTTGTATTACACAGTAAGCACTTATACAGGCAATTACATAGTAGTTACAGTGTAATTATGGACACTTAATGTAAATTGTTTCCAAAAAATCTGCTCAGAATAAAATATTACAATGTCTTATTGAACTCTAATATTGTATTGTAATGAAATCTTTTATTTAGCCAAATAACATTAAACATGAATTCATGTAAAAAAGAATACTTGCAATCCAATATCAAAATTCTAGCTTCAATGATGGCAAATAAAAGAGAACCCCCTCTCTTTTTATACTATAGCCCTAATATTAATAAAATGGTAAAACTGATTTAAATGTTTTAAAACAGCAGAAATGTTTTAATAAAACTGACATAACATGAACTAGCTAGTGATGATTTTTTAAAATTTTTTTAAAGTTAGGGAGACTATGGGATAACAATGCAAACAAATTTACTACAGGCAAATTAACCAAAATACGATTAAAATTACAAGGAATTTAACTCAAGAACAAAGCTATGTAGACACATAAAATATCAATAGCTACCTTAATCTAGTGAAGCTGGATCTGTCATTTTCAGCTGGTAATGTCTTTTTTTTTCATCAAGTTCCTTTATTACATTATTTTCTGTCTGAACAGGCTGCAAGAGATTTTTAAAACCAATCACTTTTCTGCCTTAACACTAAGAAAGCTAATTAATATTTATTTATTTTTTTTTTATTGAGAACACTTGTATACTTAGCTTCTGGTGCAAACAGCTGCCTGACACAATTGGCCACAAAATAAGTTACTGCAAATTTGTGATTAATCTTGTGCAAAGATGTAAAAAGTGTACTAATTTGTCAAAAATCGCTTATTTAATAGGCATACCTTGTTTGGGTAGTATAAATCTCTTCCTGGTACTATTGTTACAAAAACTAAAGGACTATGTAGAGCAGCACATTGCAGAGGTTGCTAGTAAGCTACAGAGTCCTAGGTTTTCATCTGTCAATGTCTGTGGGGAATCCTCATGTGTCCATTTTTTACCTCTAGGTATTCTGGTTGTTAAATTCTCACATCACAAAAACAAGCAGGCAAGAATAACTGATAGAATGCAAACAGGACATTTAGTCTGAACATTTTTGTGTTAATGGGAATATTTGCCATGAACTGGCATTGCACCTAAGGTTAATTAGCACCCTGCACCTAACGGTGCCAAAACAGGGACTGGTGTCCCACAAAGAATATAAGAACAATGTTAGAAAATAGATGTATGGACATTAGTCCACTACGAAGAAGAGGATATATCTCTAAGCAACAAAACATACTTAGGTGTATGAAATACTAATGAAACTATTGGTTATTACAAATACCAGAACATAGAAATGTTTTGTCGGTACAAGCATCAAAAATAAAACTAATTTTATGTAATGGAGGTGAACCAAAATAAAAACAGAGCAAGAAAAAATAACTAACTTTGAAGAGATTAAATGAAAAGAACAAATTCAGCAACAGTAATTAAAAAAAGACCTATGTGAAAAGAGACACCCTATTATTAAATGTGACTTGCTTTAGGGTTGAAATGATACTCCATATCATCTATCTGACATTTTGGCTTTATATTTATTTTTAAAACAACAAGAGCATGACCTTATAAATATGTTTAGGCAGTATAGAAACAACAGATACAATTCTGATTCTGCAAGGATTGCTGGGAAACTCAGACACAACAAAGCCGGGATTAAAAAAAATATATTGTTATGACACTGCCACGTGCATTCAAAAGCAAGAGAATATCTTAACGTCCAACAAAATGCATCTGCACCTGTTTGGCATTATTTCAGTTTTTAAACCAATTAAATATGGTGAGGCTGCTGATCCCAGTACTTCCATTCGTCAACCATGCAAAAAAGCAGAGTTGAGAAAAATAACAGACTTTCTAGCACAACTGATGACTTTGTAGCATGCACAGTAAAGTTCAACAGCACAAAGTCTTCAGGTACAGAGGATCCCTCTACCTCACATGGTCTACCAGAGACAGCTTCTATTTACAAATCATCTCAACACTAATGCTTGTACCGATGCCGTTATCTGCTTTTTGACTCAAGGTATGCTTCTATTTTACACAGCAGAAAAGGATTCTCACTGAAAACATGATCAATTGATTTAACCCTCAGTAAGAACTGCTTGGTCAAAAAATTTAAAGCATTCCCTGATATGTACATTAAGGAAGACGCTTTATTTGCACAGCACAAAGTTTGAAGAACTTATCACAGATACGTCTGTTTAAGTTAGACTCCCTGGGTGGTTCACCAATAAGTTTTGATGACCATAAAGCAGAACTTTTAATTTATTAAATTGCGTTGGTATACTTTATATGCATGCTTATTTTTCTTTCCATCTTAATTATAACTTGGCACACTATAATATGCTTAGCCATGCATACTATTCTTAAAGACAACAGCTCATGCTTTAATAAAAAAAAAAAAAGCAAATTAGTGTTTTTCTTGAATAATTTTAGCTCAGGTGAAGTGCTGTACGGCAGTTAAAATATAAAGAGCTTTTTCCTTAGTCTGTTGGGTTAAGATACAGTATATCATCAATGTGACTGTCCAGAAAAATGGAAGTTGACTTGTTTTTAAACATACTCTCCATGTGGAAAGCATGTAATGCCAAAATTGTTTCTGAACACATTTTATAATGATATATAGACACACATAGATAGCTATGCATATAAAATCCAAGTTTTAATTTTCCTCTTCTTAGTTTTTTATTTTGATATGGATCCCTTTTTTAAAAGGCAATTATGGAAAGGGGGTGGTGGTATTGTTGGTTATAATTGGCTCTCGTTTTCGAAGGTTCCTAGAAAGCTTGTGTTTATTGTACTTAATAAAAAATTTAGATCACAAAAAAAAATTGACTCACTCACTCGTCAATAAAAGCACTTTTCCCCCCATTTAATTTAAAAACTCAAATTTTGCAGGATTGTACATCTAGGAAAGTATGTACTCACTAAGAAAAGGTCATTAACGTTATTTCAATGTTTATGAG